>NC_039365.1:104114928-104362375 GCF_003573695.1 Papaver somniferum | reverse complement strand
CGGCGGCGGTCAGTGGCGGTGGTGGCGCAATGGCGATGGTGGCGATCGGCGGTGGTGGTCAGTGGCGGTGGTGGTGGTGGGGCGATGGTCGTGGGCGGTGGTGGTAGTCGACGGCGGTTATGGTGCTGGTGGTCGGAGGTGGTGGTGGTGGTTGACGACGGTGGTGGTCAGTGGTAGTGGCACTGTGGTGGTGCTGCTGATGGTGTGTTGTTGTTGGCGGTGATAATATAATAAAAATTAAATTTGGGGTTGATTTATTTTTAGTTTGGATGATTTAAACTAGAGGGGTAATATAGACAGTTTATGTTAAATGAGGTTTTTGTGAACAATTTGTTTTGTTGGAGTTTTTGTGCATGGATAGTGACACCCTTGGGGTTGTAACTCGCGGACTATTAAAATTATCTCTAAATTGTGCCGGTATCCCCTAATTTCTCGGCCATTTATAAGCAAATATTGTTTTTTTTATTTTTTATTTGACAAAACTAGTCATAAAACACCAAGGTGACCAAATTAGTGATGCAAAAACTCCAGCCATATGTTGAGAGTTATAAGAACTCCATTTCCCCCAAAAGTGATACAAAAACTCAAAATCCAAAATAATAATCTAAAATTAGATCTTTTCCTATTTCAGAAATATCAGGCTTACCCTTTTTTATGCTTTTCTTTGTACGAGATATTAATTCTCCAATCTCTCTTAAACTCTCAAACTACTACTGAAACCAGTACCGCGTCTATATCTTTCATTAACACCATCGCCGCCTCCTTCACCAGCAGCAACACCTCAACCTCCTACTCTTGCACCACCACTAAACCCACTGCAATATCCTGATCCTCCACCAAAATCACCTCCACAACTCCTCTTCCTACCATTACACCTCAATCAAACCCATTTCCATGTCCTTATCTACAAGCAAATTCGAAATACAGATCTCGATTCAACGAAGATTGGGTATTAACTTTTTGAGTTAAATCGATTTGTATCAATGATGATGACGGTGGTGGTACTCCAAATCATATAATTTTACCGAACCTCCTACTCCTCCTCTTCCGATCCAACCTTCAATTTCTGACCATCTCCGAGAATCACTAAACAAAAAGTTGAATCACAATGATGATATATCATTATCATCATCATCATCATCTATTGTTTGATTTGAAGAAATTTCACCTCAACCTCAACTATTACAAGAGGTGCGTATTTCATTTAGGGTTTTTTGTATCTAATTTCCAATCAGAATCTGATTTCTAAATAATTTGGTTTTAATTTTATGAATATCAGCTTTCAAAAGATTAACATCGGTATGAATACCTGATGGTGCTGGAATTCGGTCTTTTGTATGGAAGGTAATCAGTTTTCTTTTGATTTTTTAGGTTAAAAATTGAATGAATTTTGAGTTGGGTTTTTACAACAATTAAGGTAAATAAAAATGAATTTTATCTATTTATACGAGAAGAAATGTTTTGTTGTAAATGTGGTTGGATATGTGTTGAGATCATATGAAACAACAACTGCATCACTAGTGTGGTCTGATGAGGTTTACAAGCGAAGCGAAGTGAAGATTTAGTCATGTATGGGTAGACTTTATAGTCATATGGAGATGTATTTTGCCTATTTGACTGTTCTGAATGGGATTTCTGTATCTAACTCTTCTGCTGTTTAGATTTATGATGTAGTTAAATTCTATTTTGTTTATATTTGCTCCAAACTTATACAACGGTATATAGAATGTGGAACAGACTTCCACCTAATGTTGCTAGCAACTAGTAACCATAGGTAGGGAGAACATGGATGCACTAATCCACTGGATACGTGTTATTGTTGAGGTGAATGGTATTGTAAAATGGTGAATAGGATGTGGGACGGGCTGGAGCCTAGTAACTATGAGTGTTTTCTAGCAGGTTCAAATGTGTAGAAACTTTTTATTCTCATCGTGGAAATCCAAAATTGGTTTTTGCGCAGTTTTTTTCTTCCTGATTAGTGTTTGTTTTTGGTGCAGCATATGCTTAGTTGCAGTCCTCAACGTGTGGCTGCTTGTTAGTTATGTGTTTACCAAGTTGAGTGATTCATTAATAGATACTTGTGAAATGATTTGTTTGTTTCAATAGTTGAGACCTCTGTGTGTGTCCATGCCTTACAATATTTGTGCGAGTTTCAAGTTATTTTTTTTTTAAACCAACACAGGTTATTGGTATTGGTGTGGTCAAACATAATGAATCATGGTTTGCAATTTTTCTTGCAGTTGAATTTTGACGAAACCAATTACAGTTTCATCTTATTTATGATGAAACCGAAAATTGGTTCCATCGTATTTATAATGAAACCATAATTGGTTCCATCTAATCTTATCCTTACTTAAATTGAATTTTGTTTATGAGTTTGAATTGTTGTTGTGCTTGATAATGGATTAGATGTATGCTAGGATTTGTTACATGAAATTGAAGAAAAGGGCCGAAAATGGTTAGTTTTTGTATGTGCATATAGGCTCAGGAGTGGGATACTTGCTCTGTTGGATGTAATTTTGTACATAAAAGTGGAGATGATAAGACGCCGGATGCTTCGTTTTGTCAACCTAGTAATGGAGTGCCTGGGATTCTTCGGATAATGGAGTCATCGCATTATTATTCAGAGAATAACGTTGCTCCGGCACGAGAGTGGGTAAGCACAATCCAAAATGTCTTTTTAGAAATAAGATTGATGCACTAGCTAGTCTTGTTAGTTTGATAGTTCAGACTTTAGACGATGAATTTGCAAGATTGTGGATATATGTGAGGCGCTAAATTAGAAGTAATCCCCTTTGTGACTTGATAACCGTTCCAGTAAGCATTAAATGAACACTGCTAATTGAAAATATCTATTTAGCGTTCACAGGCATCCTTACAAGTCTGAATTTTAGGCTACAAAAGTTAACCTTAGCACATCAGAATAAAACTACTGGCGAGTAACCATCTTTGACATCAGCTATGTCTTATTGTTGTTACCACTCCAGAACTATCAAGAGTTGCTAAAGACTAACGTTTGCTATAATTTCTTTTGTATTAGGAAAGGGTTTAAAGTTGTAATGACAACTAGTCTCTCATCATATGTTCCTGTTGGTTATTTTTCGTGGGCTGAGTATGACATTATGGCACCCTTACAACCACAGACAGAAAAGGCCCTTGCGGCTGCCTTCATTTCCGACTGTGGTGCCCGAAACTTCCTTTTGCAGGCCCTTGAGATGCTTGAGAAGTCAAATATTCCAATAGATTCCTATGGTGGTTGTCATCAGAACCGTAATGGAGGTAGAAATCATACATATTACTCTGTATATCGTATCCCATTTTGGTGCCTTATTTTGAAACTTTTGTCCAGCTCCTAGATGGGGTTTATAAAATCATGTTATAATTATATGCTTAGTGTTGTCTGGTTGGCTTGTGAAGAGATTTTTAATTCTATTAGAGACATAGACCACAAAAGTTTAATTTAGCAACTCCGTAAGTGCATGCTACAGTTACAACATTTATATTATTATTCGACAACCTAGCATGTATCTTCTGTTGCCTGCTGTTGCTAATAGATAATAGTTTGTTGAGGTTCTTGACGACTAAAATAGGATACCTGTTTTTAGCAATAAACTTTGCACCTGCAATGTCAAATCTCTTGATATATAGTGGTCATGCTTGCTTAACTATTCACCAATCACGCCAAGCTTTCTAGATGTTCATTTGGGTATCTTTTGTTATTCATAGTGTACAATTAAATAATAAACTTTCTAGGACATATAAGTTAGTAGACAAGGAAACTTTTTTTAGGTGATCAACTTGATTTTCGATTGGTGATCAACTTGATTTTGGATTGTCTATTGAGAATTTACTTTTTGTTCATTCTTGAGTATTTAAGTTGTATCACTGCTTGCTGACATTAGTTCACTTTGTTGCAGGCTGACACTCGGTTCGCACCAATTATGGTTTCATCTTATTTATGATGAAACTAAAACCGGTTTCATCGTATTTATGATGAAACCAAAACCGGTTTATGATGAAACCAAAACCCGTTTCATCGTATTTATGATGAACCAAATTTGGTTCCATCTAATTTTTGGTCGGTGGTGGTGGGCGGTCGTGGTGCTGGTGGCGGTGGTGCTGGTTTTGGGCGGTGGTGGTCGGCGTTGGTGGTGGTCGGTGGTGGCTGATAGTGGTGGTGCAATGGCGCAGTGGCGGTGGTGGTGGTGGCGAGGCGGTGGTGGTCGGCGGTGGTGGCGCGGTGGTGACGCGATGATAGTCGTCGCCGGCGGTGGTCAGCGACGGCGGTGGTGGCCGGTGGTCGATGACGGCGGAGGTGGTTGGCTGCGACGGTGGTCGGTGGCAGCAACGGTGGTAGTGACGGTGGGCGGTGGTGGTGGTGGTGGTTTTGGTCGGTGGCGGCGATGTGTGGTGGTCGCCTGGTCGGTGGCGGCGGCGATGTGTGGTGGTCGGTGGCGGCGGTGGTGGTGGTTGCGACGGTGGTGGTCAGTGGTAGTGGCACGGTGGTGATGCTGCTGTGGTGTGTTGTTGTGAGAATATAATAAAAATTAAAGGTGGGGTTGATTTTTATTTTTTTTGGGTGATTTAAACTAGAAGGGTAATATTGACAGTTTATGTTAAATGGAATTTTTGTGAACAATTTGTTTTGTTGGAGTTTTTGTACATAAATAGTGACACATATGGGGTTATAACTCGCGGCCCGTTTATTTGAAGGAGCAAATATTCATTAGGGAGTTAAAAACCCGTGAACTGTTGGGTTGATTGTGTGATTTGTATCTCTCGGGTCCCTAGTTAGTAAGTTCGCGAATGATTCGCGAATCATTCGCGAATTTTTCCGTATCACGAATTTTATCGTCTTATTCACGTACGTTTGCAACTCCGAACCCAAATCGCGTATTATGTGGCATTCCCGGATTATTCGCGAATCGTTCACGAATTTTACGTATCCCGAATGATACGTCCGCTTAATTCGCCATAAATTCTTTAGCTTTTACTTTTCAAAGACTCCATTTTTTGGGCTTTACTGCTTCCCGAGCATACACGACCGAATATTAGACGTGTTGTAATTTTTAAGAAACAAAAAAGACTGAACAAATCTGAAGGTGAAGGTGAGAGAGATCTCAAACTCACTAACCAAGCATCTAAACCACCATACGACGTCCTCTTAGATAACCAATGTTGTATATATTATTAATATCATCATATTGAGTTTATTTTTTCCTTAAATAACTCACACATGCATAAAAATTGGTCTATGACCTTATAAATACAAATTATTTATTATATATAGATACCGAATTTTCAGAGTCGAACTCACATTTACAAATCGAATTATACACGTACGTATGTCGTTCCGAATTAATGACGAATCACGTCCCGTTGACCGAATTTTGGACCGAATTTGGATTTTACAAAACCGTATAATACTCGTACGTTTGCCGTTCCATACGTTTGTCGAATCCCGAATTGCTAACTAGGCTCGGGTCTCAAACCCTATCCTCACTCCCCAGTCCCCACGGCTCGCAGCTGTACACAGTACATCGTTTTCGTGGTAATCCCGACTCCCTTTAAAATGTGGGTGAACAAATGATCCAAAGGAAATGAGAGTGAGTCAAACAACGGGACCAACTTGGTAGGGTCCAATTGAGTATCCCAACTTCCACAAGTACTAGGCGAATCGAAATATTTGAATCCCCACTTCATGGTGTTTGTCTTTTACTAGGTCTCAGCCCAAATCCAACTCGAATTTGCAATCCACTCTGATCACTGGTGACTGGTGTAATATATTGCAAGCTTGGGAGGGTGAGAGCTTTCCCCGAAGCAGAAACATCATCCAACCTAGAAGACAAGGAAAAACAAGCGACACAATACCGACTACCAAGCACGTGCTATAGGGTTCAAATTTGATCAGCACTCGATTATTGCAACTTCAGAACATTTTTCTCTTCATCTGTCTTTAAAAATTAGGCAAAATGGCCATCCACAGCATTAGTGATTGATCGGAATAGATGGTCATGGATCTATTGTGGTGTTGTTGGTCATAGTTGGAGATATTCCCGACGAGTCGTTATCAGTGAAGGGTACCTTGTTAACTAAACAAACGGGCTCATAATCACTGAAAACAAGGGGATACGCAAAGAGTGAGTCAAAACGAACAACCAAATTCGCGTGGGGGCATAAAAAGAGTATCCAACGTGGCTAACTTTAATGGTAAGACATCAAAAAACTCAGATCCCTTCAGATCTCAATAGCCTTTTAATCCCCCCATCCCATAGTTTTTGTTTTTGCATCTTTTTGTGAAGAAAGCTTGTCACCTACTCCATTTTTTCTCTTCCTATCTTGCTTTCAAACTTCCTCTCTGTTCTGACACATAATAAGCAGCAACAGCAGATAGAAGAAGCAGCACAAGGAAGAAACAAAAAACAAAAACACTAAAAATGGAGAAGAGAAACTGTAAGATATGTTTCAAGAGATTCTCGAATGGTAGAGCACTAGGTGGTCATATGAAATCTCATATGGCAATTCTTCAAACACCACCAAAAGTTGAACAGACCAAGTTTAATTTTCAGCAGGAACAAATCAGAAACGAAGCTGAATCATCTGAAGAAGAACAAGGAGATGAAGAAGAGATGAAAAATGGGTTATACAATGGATTGAGGGAACACCCAGAGAAAAGTTTCAGATTAGTAGATCCTATATTTTCTTCATCAACAGCAACAATGGAAGTTGGTAATTCTTCATCAGTAATTATAGATAGAGAAAGTGAAACTGATGAATCGTTTAAGAATAATACTCCGTCACTTACTAGAAGAAGATCAAAAAGAAATCGAAGAATACCCATTACTCAAAAGGATCAGTATCTTACTTACAATGAAGAAATCCACTGTAACATTAAGAAGATGAAGAAATTGAAGAAAGCCATTATGAAAGCTGAAGCATTTGAACCAGTTGAATCGGAACCAGTAAGTTCAGTTTCTGATAATACTATTGAAGAAGATGTTGCTTTTTCTTTGATGATGCTTTCTAGAGATACTTGGATTAAAGAATCGGATGAAGTTTCAGAGAAATCTATTGATATTGAGGATGATTATGATTCAGAGGAGGAGATCATTAAGCTAACTTCTTATACTTCGCGAACAGCTGCAACACCAACTCGAAAGAAATACCAGTGTGAGTCATGCAAGAAAGTTTTTCGTTCATATCAAGCATTAGGTGGGCACAGAGCAAATCACAGTAAGATTAATGGTTGTATTCTTCCATCTTCTACCATTCAAGCTGATCAAAGTAATGCAGATGACTATCTCAAATGCCCAGTTTGTTTCAAAAGCTTTAAGTCAAGACAAGCTCTGGGAGGACATAAAAGAATCCATTTTTCTGCAGATTTAACAGCAGCAGCAGCAGCAGCAACTAATTCCAATACTACTACTTCTACTGTTCCAATTTCAGCAGCTTCGAAGTCTATTAAATTTAGAGATAATCTGATAGATCTCAATCTTCCAGCTCCGATCGAAGAAGATGATAATTCAGAATTCATTGATCTTATTTAAAAAGATGTAAACAAGGCGTAATTCAGGTGAACTAAAGCTGAATTTTAGAGGTAAAGAAATCATTTTTACTTTATTTTTTGAGTTTGGGTTTAATCCTATCAAAAATGTGATTAATTTTTTAGATTTATTTTTGTTTTGAGGAATATTGAATTGAATTGACAATTTTTACATAGTATGAACTCCATTTTTATTGAAAATTTCAATCTTCTTGGTTAGTGTTAGTTAATTAAGCTCTGTTTGTTAGTAACTACAGTATTTTGTTAGTGCCTTCTGTAAATAAAAGAAATCCCTCCCAACTGAAAGTAATTTTTTTTAGGCTTATTGAATTGAAACCATGGAAATAGAATAATTCTTCTTCTTCTTTTATCTGAAAAAGACCTTCATTTTGCATTTCTACTAGTGGGTTCTTCTTCTCAAGTACTCAGTCTTCTGACTCTTGTTTCCAACTGTAGTAAGCAAACTCACATCTCATGTTTCCATTTTTTTTACTTTATCAAGTTATTTTATTATTATTTACTTAACAACCAAACACGTCCTAAAAGTCACTTCATAGTTGTTTCCTTTCATCAGTCTTTCACCATCCACCTCCGCTTCTTCTTTTCTGTAAATCTTAACAAAATTAAAAAAATTCCATAAATAAATAATGAGAATGTTTGAATATATATATATAAGAAAGAAAGAAATCCCATTAATTTCTGAAAGAATGCTTCTGTAAATGCTTTGAGATAGCCGAAGTATCTGGCAATTGGAAGGCAAAGTCTATCTGTATTTCCTTCCTTTACTTTGTTTCCTCTCCCTCTCTCTAAAAAGAACGTGAAGGTTATTAAAGGCATGAAATAAATGTTATTCTTTTCTTATCTCTTCTTTCTTTTATTATAAGTAATTTTGTAACACTCAGAATAGTAATTTAACAAAGCTATACAGGGTTCGTAGTAGACTAGTCTCCAGTACTATAGAGAAGAAGAATGTGTCTATTTCCACCCATTAATTTCTTTTCTTTTGACTTTTGCTTTCATGAATCCCAAGTAGGTGGTTAGTTGGTTTGAGGTTGAAGTTTTAGTAGTAGTGGAGATGATTGGTGAGAACTGGACTGGAGATAAGATTCTTATAACTATTTTATTATTATTAAAGAACTCTTTCTACTCTGTACCTTAAAATTTACCTAAAACTATTTAATTAGTACATTAATGGTGTAGATTAGGAATTAAGTATTTCCATTTAAGATACTACTACTTGTTGTGGGATGTTTAGTGACTTCAACTCATTGCTTTTCTTGTACATTTCGTGTTGTTGAAAGTTGAATGTGCTTTGTTTATACTCTTTTTTTGACATGGCAAATGAAATGATATGATGATTTTCTTTTCAATTTTGTGCTTTAACAACTAATTCTTAGCCGAGGATGAAGTTTTATAAGCAAGTCTTGAAGTCTTTGATTAGATGACAAAATTTAGATTTTAGGGGTGGGTGATATTTTAACTGATTTTATGCGTGCATTTGGAATTGTCCTCGATGAGTTTAAAGACGTTTTATTTGGAATGGGACATGAGTTGTCTTTCTTCTCAGCAAGTTCACTGGATTCCACCTTCAATTTGCAGAAAATGGCAAATTCTTACCTGGAAAGGTTTCCGATATAAGATTAAATGAAAATGATCATTAGCCTAATCGAGACCTGGTAACAGAGTACCCTAGGCTAGACGGCAGTCGTATAGCCGAGGTGTTGGTCCCAACGACTTCTTGTTATTGAGCCTTTTTGACGAAAGGCGTCTTGGACCGTTAGTTGAATTTCGGCTGTGCCATACCTTGTTAGACCAGACCAAACTGAACACGACAGTAGTAGGACGTGACTACTGGATCAGACTTTTACCATGTGGATTTGGGACTAGGATACTAGGACTTGTGAGATTTGTTATTTGTTCAGAACTCCTTGCTCTTTAGCAAAGTTATAAACAATGTTTTGTTGCATAGTATTGGTATTGAAACCAATGGGGTGAATCTCAGATCTTGGCCGGGACTGAGATGACATGACAGTTTTATCTCTTGGCGAAATTTTGGAGTCTTCTTTTCGGATTTTATACCTCTTCTTAAGTAGTCGACTATGTCATTGAGAACTTTAGACTTACTTGAACTCGCCCATAGTATGCTTCACAATCTCACACAACACAAAAATTATCAAGTTTTGTAGGGTTATGTTTGATTTTTTTTTCTTTTAATAATGCACAATGCTACTCCTACATCGCTAAGAGCAACTGCAATGGACGAGTAAACCTATAATTATGATCCAGGGACGAAACGCAACGGGACGGAGTAAAGACTAAAATCTGGACCAAAACCAAATTCCAGACCATATTTGGTCTGGGACCAAGACCAAAACTATATATAGTGGAGCGGAGGTATAATCACCGTTTGGCATCGGGCGTATATATAATCTACGCCTGTTGTGAAACGTACGTAAAGTCACCGCCCCATAAAGAGGCGTGTATATAAGTTACGCCCGGTTCAGGCGTTGATAAAATGTTCGCCCGTTGGGACGTTGATAAAATTTACGCCCCACGTCAGGCGTTAATAAAATGAACGCCCCATTCAGACGAAGATTATACAAACGCCCCAGCCCGGCGTTGATATTCTTAACGCCCCACGCCAGGCGTTGATAAAGTGTACGCCCCATTCAGGCGTTGATATAGTTAACGCCTCACGCCAGGCGTTTATATAGTTAACGCCCCAGACAGGCGGTGATACAATTAACGCCCCATGCCAGGCGGTGATATAATTAACGCCCCATCCCGGCGTTGATATAGTTAACGCCCCACGCCAGGCGTTTATATAGTTAACGCCCCAAGCTTGAGTAAAAAAAAAAAAAAAAAACTTAGACAAAATTGATTTTGAAATTTTTTTATACCGTTGGTAATTCGACCGTTGAAGAAAATGGAACGTTGGATAATTTGGAACGTTGGAAAGTTTGGAAGACATTTCGGTTTTTTCGGAAGAAACACCTATATATACACATGAGATCCTGTGACATTTTCCCACGACCAATACTTCAAACTATCCACACCAATAAGAAGAAATATTGTTTCTGCTTTCAAATCAGTTGGAAAATTTTCACGGATTCGCTTACAATGGCACCAAGAGTAGCACGAGGTCCAAATTTTACGACAATCGAAGATGTAACAATGTGTAAAATTCATTTATCTATATCTCAAGATTCTAGTGTTGGAGCTGATCAATCAGAGGCGACGTTGTGGACTCGTATCAAGGATGATATTGAACTTCATTTACCTAATAATCCAGAGCGGTCTTGGAGTTCTTGGCAAAAACGATATCAGGGACTAAGTAAAGATGTGGCGTTATTTTCGGCAAAAGAGGCAGAAGTTGAAGGTGAATATCATACTGGATGGGGTCCAGAAAAGAAGGTAAGCATTCTTGATTTTTCCAACCATTGTTTTCTAATATTTAATAAGCGCCCATGTACTTAAGTGTTTTTAAAAACATTAACAGCTTGAAGAAGTTAACAAGAGGTTCAAGGAATGCAACGATGGGAAAAAATTTAAGCACGAAGAGTGCTACCAAGTTGTGTTAGAAAATATAAAATATAATCGACGATCGACTTTTGTATTCGATACGACGCATGATTTGGACACTTATGAGAATAACGAGGAAGATGATGAAGGACCGCAAACAACAACTCAAGGAGAGACCGGTAACGACACAGATGGGGGAGACATAGAGAACACATATCTTCGTAAGATGGGGAAAAAAGCAGCAAAAAGATTGAAGAAAACAGGGAGAGAGAAATCCAGTCACCAAGAGGAATTGATGGGAATAATTATTAAAGAACAACAAAATTTCAATACTCATTACCAAGCACAATCAAGATTCAAGATGGAACAAAGAGCAGCAGAGTTTGCAGCAAAACAAGCTGAACATGCTGCAAAAATAGCCAAGCAAGCTGAAGACGAAGAATTTCGCATCATTATGATGGATCTTGAAAAAATGGAACCTGTACAACAAGAGTACTTCCGACTTCGCAGGGCGGACATAGTTCGGAATAAAAGAAACCAATCTTAACACAAAGGCGGAATAGTTCAAACCTTGATTATTTCTCCTATTTAGTGATTAGTAGTATTATTAGTATTATTATGTTTTAAATTTCTTAGTATCTGAACAATTAGCATTATTATTATGTAATTTTTGGATTTTAAATTTACTTCCGTTGATTTGAATTAAATTTCTACTTTTTTGAAACATACGACCTTAATTAAAACTTGAGGATGTTTACATACAAAGAGATAATAGAAAGGAAATGACAAACGACAATTTTTAATTCCCATATTCTGCCCATATATATTCGATCAAGTCATCACGCAAGCGAATATGTGCATCTTTATTACGCATTGCACATCGGCGTTGCTGAGCTCTAATTTGGGAAAACTCGTCACTATTGCCTCTTAATATATTAACCGGTGTTGCGTTGCTACGTTGTTCATAAACATGTGGCCAGTCACCGGGTAGACGCTCATCCTCGACTATCATATTATGTAAGATAATACAAGTTTTCATGATATAGGCAAGCACATCTGGATTCCACATTCTTGCAGGTTGTTTGATGATTCCAAATTGTTGTTGAAGTACACCAAATCCCCGTTCAACATCTTTTCTTGCACCCTCTTGCATCGATGAAAATATTTCCTTTTTCCTACCCACCGGATGTTTAATGGCCGTAATAATAGTAGGAATCTCTGGGTATATTCCATCACCTAGATAATACGGCATATCATATGAATGTCCGTTCACCTCATAGCTCACCGGCGGTGCTTTTCCTGTTACAAGACTTCGAAAAACATATGAACGGTTCATAACATTAATATCGTTGTTAGAACCGGGCATACCAAAAAAAGCATTCCAAAACCATAGGTCATACGACACCACTGCCTCCAACACGATACTTTCGCTCCCTTTATACGCGGTGTAAGCCCCAGATTCTGCCGACGGACATTTATCCCATTTCCAATGCATGCAATCTAGACTACCCAGCATCCCAGGAAATCCCCGGTCTTTGTTTTGCTTGAGCAACAGTTCAATATCACCAGCCGTTGGTTCACGCAAATATTCTTTCCCATACACATTCACAATCGTCTTACAGAACCTACGAGTAGCTTCCAGCACAGTTGTTTCTCCTATGCGTAAGTACTCGTCTATTGCATCTGCCGCACATCCGTAAGCTAACATTCGTACTGCTGCTGTTACTTTTTGATGAGGGTTTAATCCTAAAACTCCACAAGCATCGGGCTTTTGAACAAAATATATGTTTGCATTGGTAACACCTTCCACTATCCGGTTAAACAATTGTCGACGCATTCTAAATCTTCTGCGAAAAACATTGGGTGGTTGGTTTGGGTACGGAGAGAAATAGTCGTTCCATAGAAGTTCAGCCCCTGACTCACGATCTCTTGGTATTCTGATACGAGTTTGAGGCCATTTTGAATTTGTAACAAGGACTCCCAAACTAACGGCCATGTTATTTTGCATAATTGCTATTGCATCATCATCCGAGGAATAAAAACTACTATTAGAAGAAGAAGATGAAGAAGAAACAGAAGAGCAATAATGAGCGGTTTTCTCATATTGTTCCATTGCTATATGAAGCAGAAGAGATGTATTGTTATTCATATATTGAGTGAAACCAGTCTTTAATTTATAACCCATTTTCAAGAGCATTAAAAAAACCAAAAATAGATATTTTTTTGGGTTCACGCAAATGTGTTTTCCAAAAAAGATAAAGTGTTTGTCAGTGACCTGATATGACAATACTATATATGATTAGACTATACTATATATGATATGACTATACTATATAAGATAAGAAAAGATAACTCCAAATACAGTTCATCTAAATAGTCATAACAAATTAACCCTTCATATTATCATTATCCGAAGTGGACGATCTTGGTGCCACAAAAGGCATGTGCGTTCTCGGATTGGTATTGACTGAGGACATTGTTGAAGCTGATCCCTGATTCATACCACTCCAAACTTGTGATGGAAGGGTTTGGGAAAAGGAACCGTATCCAAGCTGAGGTTGGACAGTGTGCGGCATACGGAAAAGAGATAGTTGTTGCTGCAAATCAACGTTCGCATTATTTAGCCTGTGTATTTCTGCTTCTTTCGACATGATAACGTCCATCCTCTCCTTCGTTTGTTTTAATGTAAATTCGCGAAATTGTTGATTAAAATCAGCATTTTCTTGAAATAATGTGTAAGCTTCATGCTGTGAAGAAAAAATAAAATATATAAGTACAAATATACCAACAAAAATCGAACGTACAGTAAAAAGTCGAAAGTACACTTACGTGGGATAATAGATGTGGAGGAGGGATACGTACATGTTCAACAGGTTGTTCAATTGGGACCGTATACAAGTCACCGACATACCCATATGTTTGGGCTTCCTAAATAGGATGAGTCACGTAATCTTTGGAGTTGGTTACCATTGTCCAGTATTGTAAATATATATCATAATCTTTAACAACTTGCACTATCTCTGTTGCATCGACCAAACCTTCTTTTTTTAGGCGTTCGGCTTGAATATTGCCAATATCCCCTATAACTGTGTGTAGTCTTATAGGAACAGCGAAAGTACAATGGTTTTGCCGCCAACACCTTTCACCAAGATGCATGTTGTGCTGTACAGTTAGAAAGGGAATAAGAATTTAGTAAGTATGTTATATAGGAAAAAAGTATGTTATATAGTAAGTATGTTATATAGAAAAAAGTATGTTATATAATAAAATTTACAAATTAACTCACAATTCCCATGTAAGAAAATATATATCTCGAGTCTGATAGCCGCGTAGCCGTGCATCCCATATCAGATGCAAGAACTTCTCTGTATGATTCCCATGGGCGCCATGTCACTTGTTCAGCAGTAAGCTTACTTAGTAAATCCCTACAACGGAAAATATCATTTGTATTCTTCGGTACATTCCATTTAGAAGATACGGGCCATTTTTGTTCTGTACTCGCCTCTGGGATTTCTGGTCGACATATGCCCAGGTATTCATACCCCCAAAACTACTCCATCAAAATAATTATCCAATTTAATAACTTAGCAACAAAATAAACAATGAGAGGAAAAATAACTAGATTGAAAGAATACCTCTAATACTTGGAATGGACCACATAGTGCCTTCTGTCTCCTCCCAGATAAACGGAGTGCCGCATACAATTTCGAAAACGCAGCACCACCCCAGTCATACGTGGATACTACATCAAGATTTTCAAAATCAGCTAACCATCCAGCATCAATATAAGTCTTTGCATTAGAAAAGAAAAAATGTCCCAAAACATACATGAAAAAGGCAATTGCTACTCTATGAGCAAGGGTGCTATCATTTTCAGCCGCAACCAACTTGTCTTCGATGAAATATGACCTTAAATATTTAATTGTAATTGAATTTGAAACCCACGACGGTGCTTTTGGACAGAGCGTGACATCTTGGATATCCGGAAAGATATGCTCACGAACATGTTCAAATTGGTACTTCCCCGAATCATAAGGAACATCAGGCCCATCACCGATACTCAGTCCAGTCAACATGAGCCAATCTAGGGGGTGAATCCCATCTCACCAAATGGGAAGTGAAAAGTGTTTGTTGTATCCCAAAACCGCTCAGCAATATAATCAACCATTGAATGGTTGGTTTCGCTACATTGTATGTCCAGTAAATTTTACCATCCCGCTTTTTCAATAATATATTTAGCTCTAGGACAGTGTTGTGAAATAGTTTGATAGTGATGAATTACCGATGCCAAAGATCCACGATGTTGATACTTCAATTTGTGCTCCCCTGTAAATATGATGTCCGTAGTAGCGTGCGGTTTATCATCTTGCAGTATAGGAAACCTACCTAACTGGGGAATATCAACCTCCTTAATTGTACCAGTAGCGATTAAGTTATAATCCTCTTCGGCTACAGATTTTTGTTTCTTGTTCGTCTTCACGCGACCATTGAAACGCGCTGTGAATTTGTTCAACATCTGTGCACACACAATATAGATGCAGTTACATTATTAAAAGACCAACCCTCATTAACGAATATTTTTATTAGTCCATCACCATTTATATTCCAAATACTATAAATCCTTAACACAAACCATATCAATTCCAAATTCTATAATTCCAGAAACACAAATTAAATCGTCACCGATGCATTTCCAAAATCATTACAAGATTCCACAACCCAATTTAATCACTTCAAGATTCCATAAAAATCACTAAAAAATCAATTCCATACTCACGCAATTAGCTCTTCTACATATGTAACTCCCAAAATTTACATAACTACAATTTACATAACTAAAATTAATCACCTCAAAATTCAATAAAAAACAATACAAATTCAATTATTGGTAACCATATTCACATACAACATGCAGAAAACCAATAATTAATCCAATAATTTACATAACTACAATAATTTACAATAATTTAAAATTAATCCAATAATTTACATAACTACAATTATTGATAACCATATTCACTAAAATTAATTACCAACAGACAACATGAAGAAAAACAATAAAAGGAAGCTCTCAATTGAAATAGGTTGATTGAAACAGTTGAAGGGTGAGAACTATTTCCCACATAATCTACATAACCACGGATTTTTACAATACCCAAAAATCCCATCTCATCAAATTTTTACAATAACACTGTGGAAGCTCTAATAAATTTTAGTGAATAGATTATAAATCAAATAAAAATTTACAATACCCACAAATCAAACTATTACAATACCCACAAATAAATTTTTACAACCACTGTGGAAGCTCTAATAAATCTAACTATTTTAAAAAAAAATTTAACCAAATTTACATAATCATCAAATATGGTTTTTTTCACATACATATTAATCTCTACAAAAACATAAAACACACATACCCAATTAAATTTAACCAATTTCATATTCATATTTGTTCGTTAAAACCAAATTTTAGATAAACTAATTTTAACAAATAAAACCCTAAATAAATTATACAACAATATGGATAAAACAAAAGAGATTAAGAAAAAAAAAACATACCTCTTTTGTAACCCGGGTTCATCAAGTATCTTGGTTTTTTCTTTTCTTTTACTGCTCGTCACTGTGATGTTTTTGTTAAGAAGCTGTGTTTGTGGGCGGTAGAAACAAAGAAACAAAGAGGAGGTAGAAAAGAAAAGAAGAAGACGGAGAAGATTAGGGTAAAGGGAAAGTGAACACGTGGGCTATACGTGGTGGTTAGAGATTGGCCGGGCTTTAATGCCACACGTGCTAGATACGTGTGTTAATAGAAGTCCAACACTATACGTACGCCTGCCATGAGGCGTTGATTCCTTCATTCGCTTGAATGAAACCAAGCGTTGATTATACGTACGCCTGAGAGAAGAGGAGGCGTTGATTATACGTACGCCCCACGTCAGGTGTTGATTATACGTTCGCCTCAAACAGGCGTTGATTATACTTACGCCTCAAAACAGGCGTTGATTATACGTTCGCCCCACGTCAGGCGTTGATTATACGTACGCCTCAAAACAAGCGTTGATTATACGTTCGCCTGAAACAGGCGTTGATTATACGTCCGCCTCAAAACAGGCGTTGATTATACTAACGCTTCATTCAGGCGTTGATTATACGTTCGCCACTCCAGGCGTAGATTATACAAACGCCCCTTCTCCGAGCGTGAAATATATGTACGCCCCACAACAAGCGTATTCTTTACCAACGCCCCACAACCAGCGTTAACTATATCTCCGCCCGGCCCAAACGAAGATTATACCAACGCTCCACATGCAAGCGTGGATTATACGTCCGCCCGACTGAATATACTCCACTGCCTTAACGTGACACTACAGACTAAACTCAAATTTGATCGTTTGTTTTGGTCTTTGATCTTTGGTTTTGATCGTACCACTGTGGACGCTCTAACGTGTCTCGACGAGACTAATAAGTGTAATCAAGCTGTATTGACTTTTGTCCAGTCAGTTAGTGTGTCTGAGTGTATCTGAATATGTCTGATTTAGAAATCCGTGTCTAGTTGTCTGTGTGTATTAATAGCTGTCTGAAACTGACAGACAAATTATCTTATCTTTTCAAGAAACTGTAATAACATTCATCTTCTTCTTTCCTTGTTTCTTTGATTCAAGTTCATGAGTATCTGATAATCAAAATACAGATTTCTCATGGTATTAGATAGGTAAATCGATCCAACATCAAAAGCTCAACAATTTTTCTCAATAATTTTTTTGGCTTTACATCTCATCTGGGTAATACTTTTTTTCCATAAAATTTTTTCCCCAAAATTCTTTTACGGTTCTTGAGTTTCGTTTATGATATTTACAAGAACTGGAAATTACAACAGTAATAACTTTGTCAACAACGACAAGAAGAAAAATTTGTCACAGGATTGCAACAACACCAACACCATTCTACAATCAAATTCTGAGGTTTTTCCATCAATTTCAACTTTTGAAATGTCGACTTCCGCTGTTACTGGTAATTCTTTACCTTTCAATAATATAACAAATTTTGTTTTTATGAAACTTGATGGTACGAATTTCTTACTCTAGCGTGACCAATTTGAAGGAGTTTTATTTTCTACTGATTTGTATGGTTTTGTAAGTGGTGAAACTGTTGAACCACCAAAGAGGATTACAGTAGATGTTGTTGAAAAAGAAAATCCAGAATGGGTTTCTTGGCGACGTCTAGATAGGTTTGTCTCTACTTGTCTTAAAGTTACATTTACACCTACAATTAGTGGAGATGTTCTTGGTCTATCTACGTCAAAGGAGATATGGGATTATCTTGAAACTAGCTTTAGAAATCAATCCACAACTAGAAAGAATATGTTACGTTCTCAATTACATGGAATCAAGAAGGGTAACCAATCAATAGTAGTTTACCTTCAGAGGATTAAAACTATATCTGATTTTTTAGCTGCTATTGGAGAAAAAGTTTCTGATGAAGATTTAATGATGTTTGTAATAAATGGGTTAGGCAGTGATTATAATATTTTTGTCATCTCATTTCAAAACAGAGAGAAGCCTTATACTTTTGGAGAAATAAAAGCTAAATTGCTTTCTCATGAGCAATTTTTAGCTGAAAGACAACATAGTTCTGCCAATATATTTGATGATCAGACTACTACTGCTTTTTATGAAAAGAATGGGTCAACTTCCAATTACAACAATAAGAAAAGTGGAGGCAATTTTAAGAACAATACTTATCATGGTGGGTCAAGTTCTCACAATGGAAATAGTTATCACAGTGGCTCCATTTCTAGTACTAATAATGGTCAAAGAAGATTGGATTATACTCAAATGTTTTGTCAGATTTGTAAAAAGAAGGGGTGTTTGGCTACAAGGTGTTTCTTTCGCTATCATCCTCCTAGTGGTACTTCATCTAATACTTCTCAGGCTCATTTTTCATATACTGAAAACTCAGGCAGTTACACTACTCCAACAATGCAGAATGCTGAAAATACTCAACAAGCTTTTGCAAGTTTTACTTCTCACAACTCTGCTTCTAATGATGATCCTGCTGCTTCTCATACTATTTGGTTGTATGATAGTGGAGCAACTACTCATATGACAGGAGACAAAAATTTAGTTCAAAATACTTCTGAGTACAGGGGCAAAGAAAGTGTTCAAATTGGCAATGGTAAGTTTTTACCTATATCTCTTACTGGTAGTACTATAATTCATACACCTACTATTAGCTTCACTCTTGACAATGTGTTACATGTTCCAGCCATGAAACATAATTTACTATCAGTAGGTAGATTTACAAAGGATAATGTTTGCTCTATAACTTTTGATACTTATGGTTTTGAGATCAGATGCCTTAGAACAGATACCATTCTAGCTAAAGGAAAAATGGTCAATAACTTTTACCCAGTTTATTCTACTATGCTAAATTCTGCTTTTTCATCTATTGTTGCTTCCCCTAACATATGGCATGATAGATTAGGTCATCCTTCACATAAAATTTTACAACAACTCCAAACTCAGAACAATATTCGACTCTCATCCAATATTTCAAAATCCATTTGTCATCCCTGCCAATTAGCTAAAAGTAAGAAATTGCCTTTTCAATCTTCTTCATCACATACTTCTTCTCCACTTGAACTTATTCATTGTGATGAGTGGGGTCCTGCCCCTGTATCTTCTTTAGCAGGACATAGATACTATATTTTGTTTATTGATGATTTTAGTCGTTTTCATTGGATTTATCTTATGCAACTTAAAATAGATGCTTTGTCTTGTTTTCAACACTTCAAAACTTTAACTGAAAATCTTTTTACAAGCAAAATTCTTTCCTTTCAAACTGATGGAGCTAGTGAACTAATTAAAGGTCCTTTTAAAATCTTTTTAGAGACCTGTGGTATTCAATTGAGAGTGTCTTGTCCTAAAACACCAGAACAGAATGGTCTGGCTGAAAGAAAGCACAGACACATTACTGAAATGGGTAATACACTCTTATTCAATGCTTCTTATCCTAAGAACTATTGGTATGATGCTTTCTTAACAACAACTTATCTCATTAATCGAACTCCCACTCCAATTCTCAACAATAAATCTCCATTTGAAGTTCTTTTTAAAAATTCTCCAGATTATTCTTTTTTGAAAATTTTTGGGTGTGTCTGCTATCCTTTCTCGGGTCACTCTAGAATTGATAAATTATCTCCAAAATCTGTCAAATGCATCTTTATTGGTTATAGTTCTTCTCACAATGGTTATAAATGTTATAATCCTATAACCAAAAGAACATATATTTCCAGAAATGTAGTTTTTTCTGAGTCAGAGTTTTATTATTCTTCTCCATCTCATTCTGATTCTTCAATTGTTATTCCTTTATATTTACCATCTTCTGAGTCAGCTCCTGTACAATCTATTATTACAAGATCTCAAACAGGTATCTCAAAACCTAGAGTCTTTACTGATTATGTCATGAACCATTCTGTCAAACATCCTGTAAAATCTGCTTTTACCTATTTACTACATGTTCCTACTGAACCCAAAAGCTTCAAATCTTCTATTAAGGATCCAAGCTGGATAGTTTCTATGGGAGAAGAAAATACAGCTTTACTAGAAAATGGAACATGGTAATTAGTAGACCCTGAACCTCACATGAATATCTTGGGCTGTAAGTGGGTATACAGAGTTAAGTTGAAGTTAGATGGAACTTAAGATAGGTTAAAATCTAGATTGGTAACATTGGGTTATAACCAGCATGATGGGATTGACTTTGGAGAAACTTTTAGTCCAGTAGTAAAGTCAACTACTATTAGAATAGTTCTTACATTAGCTGTTACAAAAGGATGGTCAATTAAGCAGTTGGATGTATCAAATTCATTCTTGCATGGAGATTTAAAAGAGGATGTGTATATGCAGCAACCTCCAGGGTTTGTTAGTACTGAATTTCCTAACAGGGTTTGTCACTTAAAAAATAACTTATATGGTCTGAAACAAGCACCAAGAGCTTGGTTTCAGAAATTTAGTACTTCTTTGATAAACTATGGTTTTGTGAGAACTGTGTCTGATTTTTCAATGTTTGTCTATACTTTTGGCTCTAACATGATGGTTTTATTACTTTATGTGGATGATATAAATTTTGGCTGGAAGTTCAGATGCTTTACTTGCTGATCTTGTGAAGTTTTTAAGAAATAATTTTGATATGAAGGAATTAGGAAATCTGCACTATTTTATTGGTATAGAAGCTGTTAGATCAGAAAGTGAAATTTTATTAACTCGGAAGAAATATACATTGGAGTTGCTTGAAAAGTCTCATATGTTGGAGTGTAAACCTTATAGTACTCATGTTTCCAAAGGTCCAAGAGTTTCAGTTACAAAGGGTGTTTTATTACAAAATGCTACTGAGTATAGAACACTAGTAGGCATGTTGCAGTATTTATGTTTGACAAGACCTGACATATGCTTTGCAGTCAATTATGTGAGTCAATATATGCATTCTCCTACTTATACATATGTTATTGGTAAAGAGGATTCTTAGGTACTTAAAAGGCGCAATTGGTTATGGTTTAACTTTAATAAAGGGAGATTTTGAATCTTTGACAGCCTATACAGACTCAGATTGGGGTAGTTGTCTTGAGACTGCAAGGTCTACTTGTGGATATGCAATTTTTATGGGAAATTCTTTAGTTTCTTGGTCCAGCAAAAAGCAGCCAACTGTGTCAAGATCTATTGCAGAAGCTGAGTATAAATGTTTGTCCATTGCCACAACTGAGTTAGAATGGATTGCTTCTTTGTTTACTGAATTTCATATTAATCTGAAGTAGCCTATTACTCTCTATTGTGATAATACTAGTGCTATCTATTTATCTGCAAATCATGTTTCTCACTTCAGGGAAAAACATATAAAGATACACTATCATGTTGTTATAGAGCTTATGGAGCAAGGATTTCTGGTTGTTCAACATATTGCTTCAGAACATCAGTTGGCTGATTTGTTTACAAAGGGACTTTGTGCACCAGTCTTTACTTATCTACTAAATCAATTACCAGGAGTTTCTTCTTCAAATGGAAGTTCAGATGGTTCTTCTTCTCCAACTACTGAAGATGGTTCTTCTTCTACAACAACTGAAGTTTCTTAAATAGTTTTGTTCTTTTATTTTTCTCCTCCTTGAGAGTTGAGTTTTTGATGTTTACTTTGTTTGAGTTTCAAACTGTTAGTGTTATCCCCTATCAGTTTGAGAGGGGCTAATAAGTGTAGTCAAGCTGTATTGACTTTTGTCCAGTCAGTTAGTGTGTCTGAGTGTATCTGAATATGTCTGATTTAGAAATCTATGTCTAACTATCTGTGTGTATTAATAGCTGTCTGAAACAGACAGACAAATTATCTTATCTTTTGAAGAAACTGTAATAATATTCATCTTCTTCTTTACTTATTTCTTTGATTCAAGTTCATGATTATCTGATAATCAAAATACAGATTTCTCGACCGTCTTGTTGAATTTTACGGTCCAAACTCGTCTCACTGAGATTAAGAAATTTTTCTCAGTCAGCGACCTATTACCGTGAATGTTGGCTAGACTTCGGGCGAGTTTGACTACATAGATTGAAACTCAATGGTACAACGATATTTGTCATATTGATTAACCGTAACCAAGGATTTTTGTCTAGTTAAGATATCATAATATTTCATGAGTTCATGTATGTTATTTGATAAGTTAAATAAATCCGTAGAACCCATATAATATTGTTATTTCGAATAAATAATTATCTTAAAGTTGGATAATCATTTCATCGCCTCTACTTATTATGAAAATAATGTGGAAAGATATTAAAGTTTGAATTAATTTTTTCTTTAAATTTGAATAACTAGTAGATGACCGGTTTTGTTGTTTTAGTTGGTATCCTCATAATGTGATATGTGTACAACGTACGTAAATCTTTAAATAATCATTCATGTCTATAACGACACTCATGTATTGGAAATCGATATTGTTGATCAAAATTCCATTGATTTACAAATTTGAGAAAAGATCGACCATTGAAGGATGGTTAATGCGTTTGTTGGTTTAAAGTTAAACTATCAAATATCGAAAATAAATTTGTAAAGTACGATTTCATGTTTCTAACATGCATCTTCTTTTTTTTTGGAACGTGCAACATCAAAATATTTTTATCAATACAACACTAATAAAAAAAAGTTGATACGTATAAGTTGATTAACAAGTTTTATGAATAAAAACCCAACGTAAAAGTTGAAAACATATAACAATGCATTATTTTCAAATTGGTGTGAATTTAGTGCAATTTCGAACGTTCAATGGCATTTTTACCGTCTATCAATAAGGCTTGATACAAGTCGTGTCGCCTAATACAAAATTAGTCATGGAGATACAAACAAACTAAGCAGTGGTGGAACCATGATTTGACAAATTAACCTTGGCTCTATAATCTATCCCCTTCCAAAATAATATTCATGACCTTATAAAGACATTTTATTTTATTCTGCTTTAGTGTTTAATGTACATGTATTTAGCATTTAGTCCATTTAAGTTCCCAGATTCTTACAAAAAATGAATATAATTTATCAAGAAAAAGTTAGATTATATTTATTAATTAATTAAATTAATTTCACTGTAATATCAAGAAAAAGTTGTTATGTTTTTATTCCACCTAGGCGCCTCCTGGGAAAGCTGTTCACAAAATCTAGCTATAGCAGTTGTTCAAAAATCATTACCGCATGCAATAATAGAGAAGCACCAATATTCAATTCAATGTAAGGTGCATTTGGTGGTAACCATGGAACTTATATTTCGTATTGGCCAAATAGACATTGTGAAGCAGAATAAAAACGACATCTCTAAAACCTTGTATGAAACCAACTCATTGCGATCTATCTAAATTTGCCAAAGAAGAAAAAGGATTAAAGTAAAGCTTTACATACCATTAAAAGACTTGTTAGTAGGATATGTGTTCACAATCCAAGAAGGACTAATAGGATCGAGTTATAACGTAAAATTCCATTATTGAGCAAGAAAATTCCAAAATGGAAAGACCATAAGATATTGAAAAAAAAAAGGTGAAGATCAATTTCAAAATGGTTATGCATAAAAGACACTTGGGCGATGAACTTGTACCCTCCGATAGAGAGTTTTGTTAAGTTTAATCATACTGTGAGCTACTAATCACATAATGCCTGAATATTTTCAGGGCATTTAAAATACCAAAGGGACTTCCAAGCAGGATAATGCTTAGGGATTTAGATGTCCCGCTTTACCCAAAGTCCAGTTATAAGCTTATTTGACTATAACAATCTTACATTTACGAGGATGTCATACCAACTCATTGTACGTAGCAGAAGACAATGAAATAACTAATAATTATTTTTCTCGAAAACATAAAGAGGAAGACCAATCCTCAGGCAAAGAAATATTTCATCAAAGACCATTTCTATAAGTAACTTCTCTAACCTTTATAGTATGATCTATTATTAAACTGACAGAAATAATATAATTAAGAGGAAAATTTTCAACCCATGGGTTACTCCAAAGACTTATTAACTCCTTGTTACCTATACCCAACACAATGAGTTCCCGATAATTTTCCAGTGCTGCAATATACTTTGCAAATAAATAAATTAAGATGAAGGAGAGGTACAAGTCCAAAGCGAATGAGGGTGATGTTTATCCCGTAACAACCGGGAAACAACAAATTTGGGTCGAGAGTGAATACTAAGGGACATTTAAACCCATAAAGTTAACTTGTTCATGTGCAAGTCCCTAACACTAAATTCTTCATTCACAAAGATTTGCAAAGTGACTGCCAATTAATAGGATGCATCTTTTGACCAGCAACACTATGTTGCCAAATAAACTATGTTTATATTTGATCAAAAGATTAGTGACCTTTAAAGGAAGCTGCAAAACAAATATACTATGATTATAGACTAGATATAGAGAAGCTTTAAGTAGATGGGTACGACCAGTGAGATTAAACGACTTTGATTTCCAACCTTATTAATGGTTAATAAACTTTTAGGTAAGATCAGAGAAAATGGATGTAGTAACTCTACCCCACTACACTGGCGCTATGAGGTATTTACCTGGATCATCTTGGTATATAACTTAGAGACAATCAGTAAAATATTTAATATGGATTTTATGAACATTTGGGGTTAACATAAGAATTAACTGTTTTCACTAATAAGTTGACCAGACTAATCACAATATTAATGCATATGGGTTAAATCTGAATCATTTGATTTAAAAGGAACGAGTAATTTATAAGCTAAATGAGCAACGGAAAAAAAACCTTGAGGGCACCCCTTAAATACCCCAGGAAATTAGCGGAAATTATGTTTCTAGACCAAGAATAAAGAATGTTAGAGCATTGTTCGGCTGAAATACCCAAGCATTGATATATCAAGTTTGGTTATCATTTTCTAGTTCTAAAACTCGAAGCTGCTTGATTTGATTACTAGAGTCAACTTCGTTAGGTTAAACTAGGAACATGGAAATATTGAGATTAATTTGCTTTTGTTACTCTGAAGAACCTGAATATGTATCAGCATCAACGAAAGCATCATTCTTCCGTTTGAGGTTATTAACACGGACTTGACTTGTTCAATTTCTATTTACTTTTCTTTCAAGTAAGTTTATATTGAAAACATAACATACAAAGTTTGTCTATGTGTCTTTAGTATTACTAACTTGATCTTTTTATTATGATCAAAGTAAGTGTCAATGAATGATATACTATTTGTTTTATACAACTTTGGCATATGTAATTATGAAGTATGGTTTATCTGCTGGACTTCGTACATTCGACATAACACTAATATTTGCTAATTCATTATTATTTGTTTTGTTGAACTTTCGGGTCGATTCCATACCTCGAAAATATGATTTCATGGTTTAAGGATGTAGACTTGCAAAAGTTGCTTCATAGTTGAAAATGAGCCAAATGGCCTATTTTATGACTAATCCCTTAAACAAGAATCTTTACTGGGACCAATCCTAAGGATCTCTACTAGGACTGGTCCTATGGATGTTTAGTAGAACCGATCCTTAGTTAACCAAGATTGCTTGTTCGATTTATCTATTACTTAAAGGCTTGCATAGCTACTGAAAATGTATTTGGTTAAAAAGGGAAAATTCACAAGATGTAGACATATTGCCTTAAACATGTGCTACACTCTTTTTACTTAATGTTCAAGTATTTTCCGTCATACTTAAGGCGAGATCCAAAATAAAAATATTCAAATATCTTTTGGATATCCAGGATTATATGTTTCTGTATCCCAAAGGATAAGTGTTAGAGCATTACTCAGTCAAACTCACAAGTTTTGTTATCTCAATTTTGTTGATAGTATTAGACGAATAAAACTATATTTTGATTTCTAGTCTACTAAGTCAAGTCTCGGACTAGGTATAGAAGTTGGTAGTTGAATATCAGATATCACCCTCGAAGACTGAAGATCGACGAAGACATTTGAAGAGCTTCATCGACAAGGTATGTGAAGGTTGAACCATTATATTTACTCACAAGCTTTACCATTCTATATATTTGAGACTTTCTCGTATGACTTCTAGTAATTTATTTTAAAGAAGAAATTTCGATTTAAGCTTGTCTTATTAAACATCTCTAAATATGATTCGAGCAACGGATGTTCATTGATACTTTTGAAACTTAGTTTGGAACAATTTGCTGTTCAACAACTAATGTTTTAGATTATTTGAAAAATTGCCCAAGCAATGATTTTATAATTTGGGAAGGTTTCAAACATCAAAGAGAAAAACTCAGAACTTCTATGATTTCCGCTCAGGGTAGGTTGGCAAACTATCTCGCAAACCGTAGATATCTGAGTTTCTGGAATACAGGAAGGTTGGCAAACCAGTTCGCAAACCTTAAATTCGGAATGAGACAATTCACAAACCCCGTTCATGAACCGTAGTGATCTGATATTGGTGAAATGGAAACGTTTGGTGATTATAGATTTTTCGTGGTTGTAGTAATGAGGTTCAAACTCTCGGACTTGTGAAGGATAATTTTTTTAGAAAATAAATATATATAAAAATATTGAAAAATTGGTAGAGAGTTACTGGGACTAAGGACTTGGCCAATTCTCATGCATATGGTACATTTTATTTATCCTTAACAATTATCGCTCAAAACATAAAATGTAAGGACTCTTATTTTGCTAATATAGATTCTCAGAATATTAGTTATAAATCGTAAGCATGGGACATCAAACATTTAAGCAAGCATGCCGCATCAAATAAAATGATAACTAATTAATCAAAATCATTCTTCAATTTTAAATCAATGCAAAAGTCATAAAAAGAATAAACTAAATTTACCAGAATGACGAAAATCGCCTCCTCCGTTGTCCCAATGTTGGGTTTAGCTCATCATGGTGAAATACCTCTCAAAATATTTTATTAATGCTCAAATGGTGTTTACAAGAGGGAAAACGTATAAACAGTAAATGTACGACCCACAAAATTGGTCCAGAAAAGAACGATACAAACCGACTGCTGCTAAACAACGACAGTTCTTTCCTGCTGTTGACGCTCTTGAATACGACCCTCAGCTCGCTGTTAAAGAACGACTGCTTACGCGAGTCTGTTCTTCGCGTTCTTGGTGTCTTCATCAGCAGCAGCAGCAAAAACAGAGTTTGATCAACTCTTGATTTCTTCTTCTCTGGCTCTCCTCAGCCCCCCAGACTCTCGACAGCCTCTCTGTAGCACATTAGGAACATATTTATACGTAATTGAACCATTGAATCTCCTCCATTAATCCAAAAAATCTTCCCATTACTCGGCAGTGAATGAAAATATTCCCGATATTTTTTTCTTTAATTCTCTGATTTCTTACGGATTGTTCCATGTTTTATCTCTTCTCAAGCGTCATCCTTGAGCTGTAGGTATTGTTTTCAGCCAATAAAATCAACCCATGCACGTCTCTTCCATCCAAGAATTCCAAGAATAGAATAATTTTCTTATTTTAGAATATCTTCCCTGATTTGATTACCACCGGTTATCTAACCAATTTTGACCGAATAAAACACCCATAACAGCTCTATATAGGCCCTAGGAACAAACCCATTTAATTTGGGCCGTTGAATCTCACTGGAACACCTTCAAATCCTCAACCTTAGTCACGGCAGTTCAAGAACAATTTTTCCCGCCAAAACTGTTCTTGATGTTTTCATCACCTGGTGATTATCCAGCCAATTTTGATCGAAACCAACACCCATACCAGCTCTGTTAGGTCAATTAGAAAAAACCCATTAAGTTTCAGCGATTGAATCTCACTGGAACACCTTCAAATATTCAACCCTAATTTTGTTACCATTTTTCCCTCCAAAATTTGAAATTCAAAAAGCTTGAAGATGATATGCCCCTATCTGAACTGGGGTGCGAATAGCAGATGCCTTGGGGTGACCTGGGGGTGCCCCTTAGTAATTAGGTTACCCCTTATCGAAAAGTGAGAGTTCGAATAACACTTGTCCTCCGGGGTGCCAAAATCAACTTTTCGAGCCGAATTTTCCAAAAATGTTTATTTCCTAAAAATACATAAAAACACAGTATTAGTACAAAAATAGAGTTCCAACAATACGGACATTGAGGACAAATTAGACACAAAAATGTGTCTATCATTTGGCGAACCCAGTTCACCAACCGCGGTGCCCGGAGTTCACGAGCATTAGCGGTTGGCGAACGAGGTTCACGAAGCTCCCGGACTCATGAACTGTCTTAAATATTCACGAACCATTTCACTAACGATCCCAGTGAATTTTTAGAAGATGCTCAAAGATTTATTTTTAAATATGTTTAGCATTGCTATGACTCTCATAAACACCTCTAAGATGGCTTTGATCACTAAAACGCTTTGTATATGTATATCAAGATTAAATTATTAAGTGTTTATATGAACATGATATTGCCTATTAGTTCGAAAGGCATATTAACCAAAGAATTATCATTATACACGGTTCACGTACCCGGACCAATGTGTATATTCTTCTATGTGATTTCGAGACAAACTTCTCACATGCTTAATTAAAACCCTAGTTAGTGTTTCATCTAAACAGAGACATTGTTTGCTTGAATCTCAAGTTTATCTTAAGCATACTCAGTCTTGAACATCTATAAATAGAGAGACTAATTCATCTGGAAAATTCAATCCCTGATACTTTAAGTCCTAGTTGACTGCTAGAGTCGTCTTCTATAAACCTATGATTACTCTAAGAAACATAATTAGGTCTACGACTTAAGGCTTCACTTGGGGATTTGTAAATTCAAGTTTGATTGTATCCTGATCTTTCTGTTCTGTTATTGAGGTTTTCGTAATCTTTTTCAGGCAAGATAGATAGAAATCACAAATTCCTCTTCGTCGCAGACTTTGTGATTCCTCAATATAGATATTTGAAAACTATTATTAATTGGGTAATTCAAGATTGTTCTTGAGAGGTGTTCAAGAATCCAGACTTCTCAACTAACTGAGTATAAGTATTCCGAATATATGTGGTTTGCTAGTGTTGTCTATTGCAAAAAAGATTTCCAAGCCTTAATCTTTAATCTAAAGGGAAATCAAATAGGCTCATATGTTAGAAGCAGATTGAAGAAACTCTTAGGCTGTAAAGGACGTCAGCTAAGGGAATCAATTGCATAGACCATGTGAGGTTCAAGAGATATAAGGAGCGCAACTATAACTGAATCGCTTGGAGGGTGTATTCGGTCTCAACTATATTCCAGGATGAAGTATGATAGTAGGCTAGTGTTCGTAGCGGCTTAATACAACTTAGTGTTCAAATCTGGACGAGGTCCCGGGGTTATTCTGCTATTGTGGCTTCCTCGTTAACAAAACTTCCGGTGTCTTTTTTTTTCCTGCATTATATTATTCTCCGATAAGCTCTTTATAATGAATAAATTGTAAATCTTGTTGTGTAAATCGACAATCTATCTAGTTGTTTATATGTGAGATCTACTCTGATATTTTGTAACCTAAGATTGATTATTTTGATAGTTTTTATTTTAGTTGATCTGTGAGCCTATAAATGAGTTTATACATTAAACAGAATAACTTTTGTACTCAATTTATATATTTTTGAGATTGATAAAGAGGTTACGAAACAGGTTAGTCCTTTACAGTTTCAGAGTACCATCCAAAGGAGATGAGTTGCTGAAGTCTTCACATCAGGTGAAGTGACTTGAGATAGTGGACTCTATCTTGGGATTCACATGCGTAGACCAGATTGGTTGTAGGCGCATGGATACTTAAGGAACTAAGTAACTTTGAGATATTTTACTTGGTCTCAACTATACGAAGTTGTTGTAGTCAATTTGTGTAGCGACTTAACTCTTGGATTATTCAAAACTAGACTAGGTCCCGGGGGTTTTCTTCCTTGCAAATTTCCTCGTTAACAAAATCTTGTGTGTCGTGTGATTTACTTTACTTCCGTATTATATTTCTTTGTCTTTATAATTAAAGTAAATACACTTGTTCGTTAATTAATATTTGGTTTGATCCCATAGATTTCTTCGATTTCGGACTTACGCTATATACCAATTGTATATCTTGTTTAAGTATCTCCTTGACAACTCGTAGGTGTATTAGAACACACAACGTGTGTCTATTATGCGCTGGTATCGAAAAACTTGTGGTGCACTCGGTACCCTCATCATTCTATTACTAGGAAAAGAGGTAGTATTAGGACACTCATCAATATGGACATGGAAAGAAATAGACTTGATTCAAGCAATTACCCAGCTAATCCAATATGGACTAAACTAAGACAGCGAGAGAAACTTTTCAAACCGTGGCTTAAATGTTCATGAATTGATTATTTGAATCATTCCGATTTTACTTCAATTGGATCATATACATACTTCTATGTGATTGTTAACAATTGCACAACTCTAAGAAGAACACAATTATATTCTTTGATTGATTATCATAGTTGATCTAGATGTGTTAGATGAATATGGATTAGACAAAAGTGTTCATATAGCTAACTTTGGTTAACTACTATTGAAACGAACTTATGTAAACGTTTAGATACGGCTACCCATATATAAATGAAGTATATTTCATTTTTGTGTGACAAGATAAGTCCATCTAATGGTAGAGAGATATTGCTTTGGTTTCAAGCAAAACTTAGCTTGCATTTTAAATCGGGATTCATCTAACAGTGAATAATGAATGCTTTGTTTCTAAGCTAACTAAGCAAACAATGATTTGAAAGATATATAAAGGAGAACTCTAGCAACTGGGAAACCTAATCCACACACCTCCTGTGTGATACTAGTTGCATACTAGAGTCGGTTCTCCATTAACCTAGGTTTTTCCAAAACCATGTAGGTTAACGACTTAAAGACTTCATTGGGATTCTGAAGCCAGATCCAGCTATTTTCTCTGTAGTTGCATATTATGATCTTACTTGTTCTATTGTATTGAGTACTATCTTCTCTAAGATTGACTCGAGATTTATGTCCGATAGGTAAGATATAAAAAGTAATCACAAAGCTCTTTGTCTCATTCTTTGTGATTCCACAATAACTTGTTCTACTACCATATAGTTAAGTTATTGTGAGGTGATTGATATTTCTAGGCTGTTCTTCGGGAATATAAAACCGTATTATCAATTGGTTCATGTGCACCTTGATTTATCATAAGACGGAACAAAACTTTATAGGTATTTCTGTGGGAGACAGATTTATCTATCAGAATAGACATCTCAGTGGGAGACAAATTTGTTTATAAGTCTTCGAATTTGGGTCGTAGCAACTCTTGGTTGTGGGTGAGATCAGCTAAGGGAATCAAATTCGTAGAGTCCTGTTGGGATTCAAAGGCGTAAGGAACGCGACTGTACCTTGATCAGCGTGAGATTGGTTAGGGCTCAACTACATTCTAGTACGAAGTTAATCTTGTAGCAGACTAGTTTCTGTAGCGGCTTAACACAGTGTGGTGTTTAAAACTGGACTAGTTCCGGGGGTTTTTCTGTATTTGCGGTTTCCTCGTTAACAAAACTTCCGGTGTCTGTGTTATTTTTTTTCCGCATAATATTTGTTTATATAATTGAAATATCATAGGTTGTGCGTAGTTTAATCAATTGGTAAATCCGACCTTGATTGTTGGATAGGAATTGTTGACACTTGGATATTCTTCTTTGGTATCATCTAATTATTTCTCATATTGATCCGGCTCACAAATTCCTATCTGTTCGATTGCAGATTAGTTTGAGAAATTGAGATATAACTCTTGGATACCTTTTCGTGATTGAGTCCGACTATCTAGTTGATTCTCTTGGAATTGTATTGGAGTTGTCCACACAGATTGTCGAACGAAATATTGGGTGTGGTTGTTATACCCCCGCCTTTTTAATTGGTATCATAGCAGGCAAACACGCTAAGACCTCATAGGTTTGTGTTTGTAGCAATCTGACTCTATGGTTTATACCGCCATTCTTCGATGGATCGAATTACTTATGGTGGAAAATCGCTAAGCATGCCTTTCTCCAAGCATGTGATTTTCAATCATGGGTTTGTGTGGTTAATGGCTATAATCCTCCAGTTGTTACAGAAAGCGATGTAACTGTTCCAAAGGATATTGGTGCATATGATTCTGCCGAGATTCTCGCTGCAAAGTAAAATTCTGACGGATTAAATGCTATTATCCATGTCATTACCCCGGATCTCCAGCACCACATGACTACGTACACTAAGTCTAAAGATGCTTGGGATATCTTAGAAACAGTACTCGAAGGAAATTCTTCTAAGAAATAAGCTAGGCTTCAAAACCTAAATTCTAATTTGGAAAACCTTCGTATGGATGATGAATAATCATTTAATGAGTTTAATCACAAAGTCTCTCATATTGTAAATGCATATTTTGCATTGGGTAAAACCATTCCTGAAAAGGACATTGTGATGAAAATTCTCAGATCGTTGCCAACCAAATACGATTCTAAGAAACATGCCATCATTGAACGAAATAACCTTGATACTCTTTCCAGGAATATACTTGCTGGAAAGCTAAAGATCTTTGATCATGAGCTTACATCCAAAACTGGAAAGGATATTTCTTTTAAAGCACAAAAGAACACCAAATTACTTGATAAAAAAGTAAAAGTGTTGGCAACTCGGTGGATGATCCGATTGAGACTGACTCTTCATATGAAGATCTTGATAACTCAGTTTCTCTGATCACAAGAAAGTTTAGAGATCTTGTGTTAAAGAGGAGTAAACGTTTCACGAGAGATAAGCCTAGGTCATCAGTTAAGCCTCACGACCATGTTCCTCCAAAAAACAAAAACACTGTTGAATCAGATGATGAGGATATGCCACAGTGCTTCAAGTGTAAAGGATTTGGTCATTTTTCTAATGAATTCCCAAATCGTAGAAAATATACTGGAAACAAAGGTCTTGCTATAACTTTTGATGAAATGCCTGATCACTATGATTCAAATGAAGACGAAAAATCAAGTGTAGCACTCCTTTGTGAGAATATCAATTTTGATGACTGTAGCAATACTCATATCAATCTTGATGTTATTTCTGTAAAATCTTCTTCGATGGCCTTGGAGGATGAAATCGATTTTATTTTGTCTAACAAAAAGTGTTTCTCACAGGTTTCAAGTACTTCGTTATGCCTAACAACATGTTCATCCACGGTACCTGAATCGTCCTCCACTTTGACATGTTCTTATTGTACTTTTAATGGTCATGAACTCTCTAAGTGTTATAAGTACAAGCATAAAGTAAGATATGTCAACAAACTGCAACGGAGAGCAAATCGTCTAGCAAACAAGCTCAAATTTGTTCTAATGACAAAACCGTCAGAGGTAAGTAAATTGAACTCATCTCCAAAGAAGTTAATTTCTAAAAAAAAAAGTTAGACCTTTGCAGAAAAGATCTAGGTTTAAGCAATCTATAAACCATGGAAAGGAGATTTCCGTTCAGAAATCACCTGGCGGACAAATTATTGTTCACCCCAACATAGTCTAAGTGTGTTGTTGGTACACCTTGTCTCTCTGCCCGAACTCAAAGAGACAAGTGTGGTTGATCGAGCTTTAGAAAAGGATTTTCTTTTTGAGTTTATTTTTTTATCTCTATTTTTATGATACGCTTTTCATATCTACAAATGGTATTGAAAAGATTTACCTTGTGTGTTTATCACAAGAGAGTTAAATTCGACAATTCAACCTTTTCTAGGGTTGTAATTTAGTCGTACGTGAATCCTACTCTATATAGGTTCTGTAACCCTACATTCTCTTTTTCCTTCTCAAAAACTCTTTTTTCAAAAGACTGCTTGTTGAGATATTTTGAGTATTCTATCAATTCCACAGTGACTCCAAGCATCATGTCTTCTGATGGAAAAGATGTCAATATGATTGTTTCCATCAATCATGAAGGAATATCTCATCCTACTACAACTTTAAAGAGAAAAATGAAGAATATGAAGAAACCAATGACTAATCCCTCAAATCTTCAGAAGTTTTCCGATGTTCTTGAAGAGTTGAAAGAAACAATGATGGAGATGCAGCAAATAAAGGCTATTGTGTTAAGAACATTTGAAATCCAGAAGGACCTAGTTCGCTATCAGTCGAGAAGGTATGTTGGGATTGACTCTTTTCTTCATGAACCCTACGTACCAATGTCTGTTGACGACAAGGAGTTCAGGGACGATTAAGAATTTTTCAAGGATCTTAAAGCCTAGGAAACTTCATATGAGAAATTATTCTTGTGTTTTTTTATAAAGATAACTGGGGTTTGGAATAACAATTATTGTGATAACACAAATCTATTGTCAAAGTTTTTCATCTTGCAATATTTTCTTTATTTAAATTCTAAGTTATTTGGAAGATGATTTTGCAGTATTAATCTTTATTGGTTTTATATATTGCAAAAAAAAATTGTATGGTATATGTGGTTTACGTCCGTGAACTGTGATTATTCCATATATGCTCAAAAGTTAAGTCTATTGTGTCATTATGAAAATATTGATGGAAAATAGAATGAATTTTTGAATTATATGTCAAAGATTAAGTCTATGGTATCATTATGCAACTTTTGATGAAAAATAGAATGAATCTTTGAATATTCCGCAATATTGATCTTTCCCTGATCCATTTTATGTGAAAGTACTGTATGGCTCCGTAAGTTTTATTATGTTGAGCATTTTCGATTAAATTAATCATTAAGGTTCCTTTGTGGTTAATTTAATTGAGTTTTCTGGATACAAATTCATGTTTCATGTGATTTGTTAATGTCCAAAGAAATCCTTCTTGTCTTGTGAAAGTAAGGTCGCTCTTGTTGTTCCTTTTGGGAATGATATTTTATGGGGGAGAGTTCTTAATTGAACTTGTGCTTAATTTCCAAATCTTTGTGGGGATTGCGGTTGTGGAATATTGTAGGAGTTATCTTGTATCTTTATTAACTCCTTGGTGAATACACTAATTTTCGACTATGTGAAATTATTGAAACAAAGTTGATACGTTCTCTTTCAGTCATGAAGTGTCTCTATGAGAAATTCATTATGATCCCACTAATTTTTGTACCTTTGCCAATTTATATTGACAAAAAGGGGGAGAATTATTTTGTAGTTCACACTACATACATATGGTTTACAGATCATTATGAAAGGGGGAGTGGTTTTCATTGTGAGATGAAGTATTGACTAAGAGGGAGTGATACATATCACCATAGTATTATTGTCAAAGTTGTGGTACAATTGAACTTTGATGTTGTGTAATAATACTATAACATTGTATAACATAGGTGATGTTTTTTCAAAGTAGTTGTAGATAGTGATAAAAGGGTTGTTTTAAGACTTGTGAAGGCAATAAATTTTTAGACTTAATAAAAATAAAGCAAATTAATTTTCAAAGAGTGATGTCAAGATTTAAAATGGACTAAGGCTCCGGATTCACTATTACTTCAAGTTGATTGGTTACAAAAATATTTCATAATTATTATCTAGCTCTTTTTCCATTAAATCACTTATTAATCTATAAGGTGTACAAATATTAAATTGTAATCCTTAAGCATGATTTATCAAAGAATTAATTCTAAGCATAAAACATCAAACTGATTCACAACTAATTAAGAAAACCATTTTTATCTCTTTTTTTATTCATCCAAGTGAATTAAATAAAATAAATAATTAAGAAATTATAAAAAGAATTTACCAATCAAACATGAGTGAATAGATCCTCCGTCGCCTCAGTCACCAGGTATTTTAGCCGCTCATCATGTTGGAAAACCTCTCAAAATATTTCATTGATGCTCAAAAGTGTTTTGCAATAAAGAGAAAGAGAAGTAAATAGTATAAAACAGGATTATGCGACCCACAGAAGGCGTCCAGAATCAACGACACAGAGATAGTGTTGTTGGTACAATGACTCAGTCGCGGAAAGGAGTGGAAAAGTGTCGCAATAAAGCGACAGTTTTTAACGACTTTCCTGCCTCGTCCAATGTTCTTCGTGTTCTTCAGTTCCAGCAGCAGCAGGAACTTCTTCTTCACAGCGCCTAGTTCTTCGATTTTACGTCTCTATTCTCTTCCAAACTCTCCCTAAACTTGCTAGCCTTTCCCAAACTGTTTTGCCTTGTATTTATAGTGAATTGGATCCAAAAATCCGACCATTGATTGCATATATTCTCCATTTAATCCAAATATTCTCGGCTGCCAATAATAACGAAAATTTCCATTTTTAATCCCATGCACGCGTTAGCACGCTCCCAAATGTCTTCTCCACGCCTCACCACTCTTCCAACGCTAGTAGGACTCTTCCATGCACACAAGAACTCCATTTTTGCTCGTGTTACAGTGCACGTGCTCTGTTTTGGGCTCAAGGATCATCACGTATTTTCCAGCCACTTCTGATCGAACCCACTTCCCATAATGTGTTCCTCATGCCATATCACATCTTCCTACCAAGTTTGAGCGATTGAATCTCCCTAAAACACCTTCATTTTGTTGATTGAAACTCTAACAGTTGAGAACTTCATTTCCCGCCAAATTTTTTTTTTTGAATTTAAAGAGATGAAGTGCCCCTAATCGTCCGTGGAGTGTAAATAGCAAATGCCCAACTGAGGTGCCCCTTAGTAATTGGGTTGCCCCTTAACCAAAATGAGAGTCCGAATAACAAATGTCCTCCGGGGATGCCCCGCATAATTTTTCGAGCAGATCTTTCCAAAAATGTTTCTTTCCTAAAAATACATAAAAACACAATATTAGTACAAAAATAGAGTTCCAACAATACGGACATTGAGGACAAATTAGACACAAAAATGTGTCTATCAAATACCCCCAAACTTATTATTTGCTAGTCCTCGAGCAAATCTAATCTAGAAAGTAAAATGACTACACTTAGCACGTGCAGCAAGCCGTTAAACCACTAGGTGGCCCTAGTGGCGGAGTGTTGTCTCCGGAGGGTTTACCAGAGGTGTACCCACAAAACCTTTACTCCAGACCCTATCTATCTACAACGAACCTTGGAAGGCACTAAAGAATCTCCTTGGTTGGCTTACAATCACTGACTACAAGAGGAAGTACCCTGATGCGAAATTCCAATTGTTGTACACGAGTTTACACTCAAGCATACTAAAATTCATATAAAGTGACAGAGCTCTACTCAGATAGTTGCACTATGGACATCATATTCGGAGTCAAACTAATCATATGGATAGAAAAAGGAGATGGAAATAGAAAAATGTAGATGGTTTTGATGTTAACCAAATGATCGATGTTTCACATATCTGTCTGAAGACCACTGCCAGAATGAACCTACCCTAATGGACTGAGATACCGGTCTGACTAATATCAACACAACTGGCATATACAAGGGAACCAGTGGTCAATAACTTAAATCTAGATCAACAAACTGGCAAATACAAGGGAACCAGCAGTTGACTACACATCACAATAACCATTTTTTTTTAACTTAACGGCATGAATAGATCTTTTTGATCCAAGCGCATGCTTCTTGTCAGCAGATTACACGATAGTTCCCACGGGTCCTGCATCCACGCTTGCTTAGGCGACGGAAACAGGGAGAACACACGCATATTGCTATCCAAGTGTTAATACTTATTCCGATCGGTCTAACTGGTCCGGTCTTTTTTTTTAGTAACTCAGTCACTCTAATTCACCCTAGCAGTGGTAACAACTTGAATCGTGTGCCCCACCTAATCACTTAGAGAAACATAGTTTAAAATAAAATAAAAAAGAAATGAAAAGGACTCAACGAGATATGGTGCAACTATCATGTTATTTCTAACACCTGAGCTCTGTGCTTTTATGAATAGACTCTATAGATGTTTCCATCTAATCAGATTGGTTCCTCAACTCCTACAATCAAGATGCTTCCATCCACTTAGATTAGTTAGTGCCATCCTGAATACGCATAAATTTCTAGGCTCTGGAGTTTATTTATTGCAACTAAAAGATTTTCCCATACCCCCGAACTTAAATCTAACATTGTCCTCAATGTTTCCAATGATAAAATTAACAGCATGAACGAGGAGAAATTGTTACCACTTGAAGCAAAAAGGGTTGAGGAAAGATATTACCGTGTTGCGTGAGATTGGGTTACCTCCCAAGAAGTGCTAAGTTTAAATTCTTCAGCCAGACATCAAATACCTCAAAAAGGATCTTCACCTTCCAAAGTCATATACCAATAGCCGAAAAAGTTGTGGGTCCATAATACCAAATAGAGCTAACACCAATATGAGACAACTGTACTGGTTCAGAAAAATGAACAGAAGGAGCACATCCTCATCTAAGGTTTCTTGCAAGACAACCGGATCTATCCAGAGCCTCCAGTTGGACTTCATAAGAGTGTCTTGAAAAATAGATTCATCCGAAAAACGGGTTTCCGTATGGATTTCGTCCTGAACAGTATCAGGCGGATCAGGTTGTGGAGTCTGAATAGACTCAAGCGATACCTCAGATGCACTAGGCTTGAGTCCCAAGTTAGGGACTTCTAGTGGGGATAATTGACAATCTCTACCCCCGAATTTAGGGTAATCACTATTCTCCGTAAGAGCTTTAACTATGGCTTGAATTTCCGGATCCGGAGAGTATTTAAAATACTATAGAGCTTCTTCTAGTTCACTACCCACAAACTTAGAGTTTTGGGTGTCTCTAGATAAACTAGTCACAATATTCCTAATTTCTAGACCATCCAGTTCCTGAAAAAGGTCAATTGCTTTCTCTGAGTTATAATCAGGTGGTTCATCCTCTAAATTCTTTTGAGGTATATTAGCTATAAGACTTATATGTTTCATATCCTCTATGGTCATCCCTAGAGTTTCCTTATTGTGTTGAAGCACGGTTACTGGCCTAATCTCATGATCACTATCCAAATTGGAAGTTATAGGCAAAATCTCAGATGGGCCTACAAATGCATAATTGGGGTCCAACTTAGGAGGATCTTCAGGCTCTTCGAAATAAGGGCTTAAGGTAGATTCGGTAGCTAGTAATGGTTCAAACTTAGATTTCCATCTATCGGTATCTAACATAGGAATAAAATCCAACAGAGCATTTACTTGTTCAATGTTGCTATCATCGTCGAAATCCATGCTAAAACGGGCTAAACAACTCTCTAATGGATCTTCCGATTCGGTGTTTGGTACATACTTCAGAACTAAGGTTCCTATCATGTTGACCTTTTCAATGCACGTGTCATCTAGATCAGAGGGTAGCTTACTAATATTAAAAATGTTCAGCTCAATAGTCATATTACCAAAAGACAAATTCATAATACCATTTCGACAGTTAATGATCGGATTGGATGTATCTAAAAACGGGCGACCTAAAATCACTGGTATTTGGTTCTCTGGGTCAGGGATAGGTTTGGTATCTAGGATAACAAAATCCACCGGATATATAAACTTGTCGACCTCTATGAGAACATCCTCGATCACACCACGAGGAATTTTAACGGAACTATCAACTAACTGAAGTGTCATCTGTGTAGGTTTCATCTCACCAAGTCCTAGCTTAAGGTACACATGGTATGGAAGTAAGTTCACACTGGCTCCTAAGTCAATCAACGCTTTCTCAAAACGGTACTTACCTATTGTACAAGCAATGGTAGGTGACCCTGGGTCTTTATACTTAGGAGTAGTGGTATTCTGAATAATAGAACTCACATGACTAGCTATGAAGGCTTTCTTCTGGACACTGAGCTTACGCTTTCGCGTACACAAGTCCTTAAGGAACTTGGCATAAGAGGGAATCTTCCTAATTGCATCTAATAATGGAAGGTTGATATTAACCTGCTTAAAAACCTCCAATATATCATTAAAGTTGGACTCCTCTTAGTCGGAACTAGCAGCTGGGGGAACGGGGCTCTGGGAACAAAGCTGGGCTCATCAGGACCCTCATTGGTCTCTTTGGAGACTCTATCAGTCTCCTCATTTTCTGGCTCATAAGGGTGAACTACAGCATGTTCACTATCAGACATGGTAACCTTATTGTCAACTTTCTTTCCATTCCTAAGGGTTGTAATAGAGTTCACATGATTGTACGATTTCTCTGCTTTAGGATTGGGTTGAGTTTGACTAGGAAACTTACCTTTCCCCTCAAAGACTCATTTATATGACTAACCTGGGTTTTCAACTCGGAAATATCCTGAGAGTTAGCCTGACCTATTCTCTTATTTTCTTCTATACCTTGAGCAACAGATTGCTGAAACTGCATAGTGTTACGAGTTAACAAAGCAAGAGACTCTTCTAAACTCATAATCTTCTTATCCGAAGGGTTCTGAAACTGTGCAGGGGCTGAAGGATTCTTAGGATAGCCAAAACCTGGGGGAGCTTGATAGTTACTAGACTGACCTTGATTCTGGCCCTTAGACCAAGAAAGGTTGGGATGGTTTCTCCAGCCAGGGTTATAGGTTTCTGAATAAGGGTCAAACTTCTGACGGTTATCGAATCTAGTGTTGTTATAAAGAGCATTGGCTTGCTCTTCAACAGTATGGTCTTCCCAAAAAGGATCTATTCTACCACTAGTACCACTAGAATGACCTAATTCCAACGCTTCTAACCTTTTGTCTATGGCTGCTATTTTAGCATCTGACTCATAGGATCCTTCTATCCTATTGAAATTTCCTCTACTTAGAAGAATTGTTTTCTGGGGTTCCCTATTATTTTCCCATTGTTGGGTCTTATTGGAGATTTCATTCAAAAATGTCATCGCCTCATCAACAGTTTTATTCTCAAACCCATCTGTGCATAAGGACTCAACCATGGTCATTGTTGAATAGTCTAAACCCTCGTAGAGGATCTGAACTAACCTAACCTTCTCTAAACCATGATGAGGACATTGAGAAATTAAGTCATTGAACCTTTCTAAATACCTATATAAAGATTCTCCCTCTTGTTGAGCAAAAGTACAAATTTGTGTCATAATAGACGATGTTTTATGCCTTGGGAAAAACTTATGTATAAAGGCAGATGTAAGTTGTTCATAGGTTTCAATTGACTCAGAATCCAAACTATACAGCCAAGATTTGGCTTTATCTTTTAAGGAAAAGGGGAATAACCTAAGTTTCAGTGCATCATCACTAAGGTTTTTAATTCTCAGAGTACTACATACTTCCTCAAATTCCCTAACATGAAAATAGGGGTTCTCATTCTCTTTTCCTAAAAAGGTTGGGAGCATCTGTAAAGTCCCAGGTTTGAGTTCATAATTTTCCTCGGTTTCAGCTAACTTGATACAAGACGGACGAGAGGTCCTAGTTGGGTTCAATAAAGCTTTTAAAGTTTCCATTTCTGGCACTACCAAAGGACTAGGAGAACTTTCTTCACAAAGACGCAGATTCTCAAAACTAAAGTTTCCAAAAACGGGGCTCTCTAAAGAAGAGTCTTCGAGCTCCCCGCCTTCACAAGAATAACTACTAGGTTTATCACTAATCAGACGACCTAGAGTGTTTCTCTTCCAAGCCCGTTCTACCTCGGGCATACACTAGAAAAACAAAACTAAAAAGAAAAGCCCTAAAAGGGAAGGGAAGTTCTATGCAAACACAAACAAGGATGACTCCACCACAGCAAACCTACTGAATTCTAGCAAACAAAAAGCATGATGGCTCCACTTAGATTGTTTCTAGACCAGCTTCTAATCCTTCGAAAGGGAATTCGTTACAATTTAAGCAAACCCCTCTGGAGTCAATCCGAGTCAAAATAAGTTGAATTGAGGCGAGGGAAGCTCAGTGGAGCTTTGATACCCAAGGCCTCACCGCTATCACAAGGCGGCGCAGTCACGCATTCAACTCACAGAGACCATCATGAACTTCGAAGTATGCTAAAAGAGTAACCAATATTTTTCGAACGACTTTCCTACTAAGATCGTTACCCTATAGGTCTCGTTCTATTCCAAATTTTAAAGCTTAGGTTCGCGTTTGGTTTCGTTTTCCTAAGGAGGGCAAAAAGAGAACGATGATGAAATCCGAACCCTTATCTTGTATGGCCAGTCCTTGCCCTTTACTAGGAATTTAAAGAAGCCGTTTTCAGTTCCTCAACATATATGCAAACGAAGGAATACAGTAACTCGCTGACAGGGGATTCGCGAGTGTTTCGACAAACTTACCTCCCGTTCCAGACGGGGGATGAACCGTTGTCGTCGACTCGGGCCACAACTCCTATGTTGTGTACGAACCCGAGGGGCCGAGGTGATATCGTAATCACCGTCCTTCTCTGCAAACAGTTTAATATTTAATCTACCCTTCCGTAGGGTTTAAAAAAAAAAATTAATGTCCAAATTCCAAAAGAAAGGTCCAAAAAAATAAAGTGCAAAAAGAAAAAGAAAAATACAAAATACAAAGAATTCCTAATACAATCTAATAAAATAACACTCTCTTTTTTTTCTCTCTCTTTTTCTATAAAAAAAAAATCTTTTTCTTTAGCTCCTTTCGCTTTGTCTTTTACTTCAAGTCTTTAAATATTAGCCAAAAGCTTTGGCAAAAATTTCTTTCGCTCCAAATTCCCAAAATCTGAAAGGAAAAGACAAAAACCCAAAAACGTAAAGAAGAACAAAAAAAACTAAAAAAACTAAATCTAAAAACTCTATCCTAAAGACAAGTCCGCGTCGGCGGCGCCAAAAATTTGATGTTTTTTCAAAGTTGTTGTAGATAGTGATAAAAGGGTTTTTTTAAGACTTGTGAAGGCAATGAATTTTTAGACTTAATAAAAATAAAGAAAATTAATTTTCAAAGAGTGATGTCAAGATTTAAAATGGACTAAGGCTCCGGATTCACTATTACTTCAAGTTGATTGGTTACAAAAATATTTCATAATTATTATCTAGCTCTTTTTCCATTAAATCACTTATTAATCTATAAGGTGTCCAAATATTAAATTGTAATCCTTAAGCATGATTTATCAAAGAATTAATTCTAAGCATAAAACATCAAACTGATTCACAACTAATTAAGAAAACCATTTTTATCTCTTTTTTATTGATCCAAGTGAATTAAATAAAATAAATAATTAAGAAATTATAAAAAGAATTTACCAATCAAACATGAGTGAATAGCTCCTCCGTCGCCTCAGTCACCAGGTATTTTAGCCGCTCATCATGTTGGAAAACCTCTCAAAATATTTCATTGATGCTCAAAAGTGTTTTACAATGAAGAGAAAGAGAAGTAAATAGTATAAAACAGGATTCTGCGACCCACAGAAGGCGTCCAGAATCAACGACACAGAGATAGTGTTGTTGGTACAATGACTCAGTCACGGAAAGGAGTGGAAAAGTGTCGCAATAAAGCGACAGTTTTTAACAACTTTCCTGCCTCGTCCAATGTTCTTCGTGTTCTTCAGTTCCAGCAGAAGCAGGAACTTCTTCTTCACAGCGCCTAGTTCTTCGATTTTACGTCTCTATTCTCTTCCAAACTCTCCCTAAACTTGCTAGCCTTTCCCAAACTGTTTTGCCTTGTATTTGTAGTGAATTGGAGCCAAAAATCCGACCATTGATTGCATATATTGTCCATTTAATCCAAATATTCTCCGCTTCCAATAATAACGAAAATTTCCATTTTTAATCCCATGCACGCGTTAACTTTGATCCTGCACGCTCCCAAATGTCTTCTCCACGCCTCAACACTCTTCCAACGCTAGTAGGACTCTTCCATGCACACAGGAACTCCATTTTTGCTCGTTTTACAGTGCACGTGCTCTGTTTTGGGCTCAAGGATCATCACGCGTTTTCCAGCCACTTATGATCGAACCCATTGCCCATAATGTGTTCCTCATGCCATATCACATCTTCCTACCAAGTTTGAGCGATTGAATCTCCCTAAAACACCTTCATTTTGTTGATTGAAACTCTAACAGTTGAGAACTTCATTTCCCGCCAATTTTTTTTTTTTGAATTTAAAGAGATGAAGTGCCCCTAATCGTCTGTGGAGTGTAAATAGCAAATGCCCAACTGAGGTGCCCCTTAGTAATTGGGTTGCCCCTTAACCAAAATGAGAGTCCGAATAACAAATTTCCTCCGGGGATGTCCCGCATAATTTTTCGAGCAGATCTTTCCAAAAATGTTTATTTCCTAAAAATACATAAAAACACAATATTAGTACAAAAATAGAGTTCCAACAATATGGACATTGAGGATAAATTAGACACAAAATTGTGTCTATCAATAGGAAAACAATCTTGTTGATTATTGTTATAGCTACGGATCTTCAACAACAATGATGCTGGGTCGAACACATTCAGAGTCACTAGAATACTTGGAGCGACAAAAAATTCAAGTAATATTGAAAAACCGAGGAAATCAAGCATGATGAATGAGAATATACAAAGTCATATTAATTTTGTAATCCATATGTATTGATAGTTTTGTCACTAAAATTGACAAAGGGGAGATTGTTAGAGTATTGCTCGGTCGAACTCGTAAGCGTTGCTATCTCAAGCTTGTTTTTCAAGTTTAGTTGATCAAAACTATAATCTTGATTTCTAGTCTATCTATAGTAGTTTCATACTAGGATAGATTGTATAGTTGAGCTTTAGACTTCACGGCGCTTACAACTGAAGACGAAGATCTACTGAAGAACTCGGAGGAACTTCATCAACAAAAGGTCTGTGGAGACTAAAACTTATCTATCCTAAAAATTCTATTATATTCTTACTTATCTCCTATTGAGACAAAAGTCGTATACGATATAGTCTTTCGTATCATACACATTTGATATTTCGAACTGAGTATAACTCGCTTATCTATATCTCGAAATACGTGTTGGTGGCTTTCTGTCTTAGCTACGTTCATCATTATTCTTGACTTTATGTCAAAAGATGATCATGTGGAAATTTCCTTGAAACATCTTACATGATTTGTGTGAGGCAGTCATTTGATGTCGACTTGGAAAGTTTCGTATTGGTCATTCGATCACTTGAAAATTTCTTATTAACTAATGGTGTGTATGAGACATCAATTATCGTCTTCTAAGAATGATTCAATGATTGAAATGGGAGTTAAGAGCTAAAACCCATGTCTGGATACATTACGGTTTGTGTACTTAGTGTACAAACTGTTCTAACGGAATTCGGGATCGGAAGTTTGTATACCCGTTCGCAAACTTATTCAACTGTTTAATTAAGGGTACTTAAGTTTGCATACCCGTTCACAAACTGATTTAAATGTTGAAGTTCTGGAACCAAGTTTGCGTACCCGTTTGCAAATTGTTGGCTTGTAACCAATGTTCGAAACTTAACTTTGCACACCCGTTCGCAAACTTAAGTGGTTCAAGTACTAAAATCGGAAAAGTATGTTTTTATACTCATGAATAAATACATTTATATAATAAGGAATGCAATCTTTGCAAACCGTGGTCTAAATGTTCATGAATTGATTCTTTTGAATCATTCCGATTTTGCTTCAATTAGATGATATATATACTTCTATGTGATTGTTAACAATTTCACAACTTTATGAAGAACACAATTAGATTCTTTGGTTATCATTCATGATTGATTGATCATCATAGTTGATCTACATGTGTTAGATGAATATGGATTATACAAAAGTGTTCATATGGCTAAATTTGGTTAACTACTATTGAACCAAACTTATGTACACGTTTAGGTACGGTTACCCATATCTAAATGAAGTATATTTCATTTGTGTGTGACAAAATAAGTCCATCTAGCGGTGGAGAGATATTGCTTTGGTTTCAAGCAAAACTTAGCTTGCATTTTAAATCAGGATTTCATCTAACGGTGAATAATGAATGCTTTGTTTCTAAGATAACAAAGCAAGCCCTAATTTGAAAGCTATATGAAGGAGAACTCTAGCAATCGGGAAAGATAATCCCCACACCTCTTGTGTGATACTAGTTGCCTACTAGAGTCGGTTCTCCATTAACCTAGGTTTTTCCAAAACCGTGTAGGTTAACTACTTAAAGACTTCATTGGGATTCGGAAGCCAGATCCAACTATTTTCTCCGTGGTTGTGTATTCTGATCTTACTTGTTCAATCGTATTGAGTATTATCTTCTCTAAGATTGACTCAAAATTTATCTCCGATAGGTAAGATATAAAAAGTAATCACAAATCTCTTTGTCTCATTCTTTGTGATTCTACAATAACTTGTTTTATTACCATATAGTTAAGTTATTGTGAGGTGATTAATATTTCTAGGCTGTTCTTCGGGAATATAAGACCAGATTATCAATTGGTTCCTGTGCACCTTGATTTATCATAAGACGGAACAAAACTTTATAGGTATTTCTGTGGGAGACAGATTTATCGATCAGAATAGACATTTCTTTGTGAGACAGATTTATTTATAAATCTTCGACTTTGGGTCGTAGCAACTCTTGGTTGTGGGTGAGATCAGCTAAGGGAATCAAGTTCGTAGAGTCTTGCTGGGATTCAGAGGCGTAAGGAACGCGATTGTACCTTGATCAGTGTGAGATTGGTTAGGGCTCAACTACATGCCAGTCCGAAGTTAATCTTGTAGTAGGCTAGTGTCTGTAACGGCTTAATACAGTGTGTTGTTCAAAACTAGACTAGGTCTAGGGGGTTTTCTGCATTTTCGATTTCCTCGTTAACAAAACTTTTGGTATCTGTGTTATATTTTTTCAGCATTGTGGAATATTGTAACTAGTAGACAGGTGCAAGTATGATGGTTATATGTATGGAACACTCTGATAAGCCTTCCCAAGTACGTCCACAGTGTAACTTCCAATTCAGTAATCATCGAAGTTTCTTCAACATCACCGTTGCCTGCAGTGCCCTATCCATATCCTCACTATGCGAATACTATAAACCCAATTCCAATCTGAGTTCAGAAATCCCCAACACTGCTCCATCTTTATTCTTTGGATGTCTCTCTGCCGTTTATCCATCTCGGCCACAATAGTCGCCTGAACTTCCTAGTTCCAGCTTACGGTTAACATTTCATGTCATAAAATTCATTATTATCTCTGTCCATATCAGAACTGAGCTCCATATAGCCACCATGAACCCTCTAAAATCATCACCCACAACTGCAGTTCACTTTCGGCAATCGCACGGTGAATATTGTAAGATAACCGCAATCATTACGCAACATTACCTTTTGGCCTTGCCGCTGAAGCGCAATGATTGTGCAGGATGGATAGTGGCTTTGCCGATAAAGCGCAATGATTGCGCGATATGGATAGGGGTCAAGACGGTAAAGCACAATGATTGCGCGGCATGGATAGCGGCTTTGCCGGTGAAGCGCAATGAATGCGCGGCATGGATAGCGTCCTTGACGGTGAAGCGCAATGATTGCGCGGCATGGATAGCGGCTTTGCCGATGAAGCGCAATGATTGCGCAGCGTTGCCTATTGGCCTAGCCGGTGACGCGCAATGATTGTGCAATTTTGGCAAAGCCGCTGTAAGAAACGACTTTGGGACCCGGTGAATGTTTTTTGGTCCCTAATTCCAATATGTAGAAATGAGAATAAGACATATATAGGGAGGGTGTGTAGGCTGAAAAAATTTTATTTTTGGAAGAACGAGAAATCTAATTGGCGTCCTAAATCAGGAGGATATTACAGAGGTGATGATTCGGATCAGGAGCTTATGAATCCACCTACCTCTTCATCTTTTTCCAATGAAAATCTAAATAGACCTAATTCTAGCGGTAGTCGACCTATTTATAGCGGGAATCGACCTAATTCGACCTAATTTACAAATGACAGCTTCGTACTTATGTTATGATACCCAAAATCTAAATCGACCTAAACCGCAAATACTGCAACCAATACTCAGTACCTATTCGTTAGACGAAAGTACGGGTCTAACTACTAAAAGCATATGAAATGGAAAACATTGTCAGTTACAATATTTTCCATCGCTCCCGGTGGGTTCGATCCATACTTGCGTCTGTCTACTAGTTAGACACTGTGCGATTACGAAATATTGTAATTGGTATTTTTGATTTTGTAATTAGTTTTTTTTAGTATTTTTTTTTTTGTACAATATTTTTGTTTTATTTTATAATTTCTTTTTCCTTTTGACTTGTTTTGTTTTTAAAAAATTTGTTTCAGGTACTATAGATGACCATGTGGATGGTTGTGTAGATGATTTTCCTAATTCCATGGATGAATCTATCTCACAAGATCATTCACCCGACTTAGAGGTTGTTTCTAGACCCCTAGACTTCCTAAAGTTACCTAATTTAGGGATAGAATTGTGTTCTTCTAAGGTTTTGTTGGATTACTTTTCATCCAAGTACCCAGAGGGATTTGCCGATTCAAAACATCGTACATGGACTAATTGATATTTCCCCAACCCCAATAGTATCCCCATATTTTGTTCTTTACTCACTTTCATGTGAAGTAAAAACCAGGTTTTGGGGTGACTTTTACTTTTTGATAGTCAAGGTATCATAACATAAGCACGAAGCTGTCGTTTGTAAATATTGTATTTTGTGTTGATCCCCAAATTTTCAGGTTATTAGTATATAGGGATCATTTATGTACATTCCAGTAGGTATATCTATGTTCTTGTTTATTTTTATTTGTTTACTTTTTGCATATCATTTTTAGGAATTTCCCATCTTAATTTCTACATTGGATGACTCAATTACATTGAGGACAATGTAATGTTTAAGTGTGGGGGAGTGGTTAAGTATTTAGATTTTTATAGGTTCTCATTTTTATTATAATTTTTCAAAAAAAAAATGCATATAGCTGTTGAGCGGGTCTTATAGAATTTGCATGACATGGTCAGCTGTTGAGCGGATATTTATCTCCCGATGTTACTCTTTATCCAGCTGTTGAGTGGATATTTTTCCAGCGGTAGAGCGGATATATTTTCGTTTTTGTTCCGTTCGGGACTAGCAAAATGTAAGTGTGGGGAAATTTGATAAGCACTTAAGTGCGACACATTTATACCCATAACTAAATTAGCTAGGACTTGTCGATGGTCTAAACCCAGCTCACGTTCCCTATTGGTGTGTGAATATAGCCAATTAATCTTAATAACAAAAATCCAACAATTGCAGGTAAGTTATCCATCTCATTACACATTTATGCTATACTTAAAATCCTAGCATCTCAAATCAAAAATCATAATAAATATGAATAATGGGAGTGAGAGTGCACGACATCGATTACTAGTAATACAAAAATTCCTGAAGCTAATTAGATTTTTAGAAATCAAAACTTAAGCATCATACAAATTCAGATCTCACTCTAATCCAAAGGAGTCAGCTACGTGACATAAAGGTATGGCCTTATGGGATTACCTATATATAACAACCGCAATCACATGGTGTATAACTAGTAGGCAGAGGCAAGTACGAGTCGAACCCATAGGGTGCGGTGGAAAATAGTGTAACCAATACTCCTAATCGACTAACCAATCAAGATATGAATTTCTGATTTTTAAAAAGAATAAAAACAAAGAAAATAAACGAAAATAATAAAATAAATCCAATGGAAAAGTCGGTAACCAGGATTTATAGTATCCACCATTATTTCTATTCAATCACTGAAATGAAACATAATTCATGAATTTTATTTATTATTTGTTTTATCGACATCAACTATTATAAGTATTAGAATCACAAATATCATTCAGACACCCTAAGCACGGTACATCAAAAGAATAAACCCAAACATGCACCATCAAATTGCTTAGCGAGAAAGTTATACGAAACTAAATACAGGTTCATAAATAATACCTCGTTATTCTAAGCATACCCCATCAAAGGATTTAATCCAAGCATAGAATATCAAATAAGTAGACAAATATATTTGTGACCCTAAAAATTAAGCACAAAGGTTTACAAAACCGGTGAAGCAACAACTCATATTTCGATTAATCAATAAACAATATCAAGAGTTAATTTATTCGAATCATAATAGTCTTTTGCTCAATATCAATCCAAAATAGCCGAATACTCCATGTGGTTTCAACCAAAACCCCTAGTTACAAAAATTCTTGCAAGCCACCGCAATGGATTTCTTAAAATCCATTAAAACAAATAAGTCAAGATAGAGAGTTTAAACGAATGAATCGTTGTCTTCTCTTCTCTTTATTATGCTCTAGTATTTGCTGCAACACTCTTCTTCTCCTTTTTGGCTCTATAGCCGCAATCCTCTTCTGTCAAACGGTTGTGTAGCCGACGGCCTCCTGTCGTCGAAACTCCTCTTTTTATTATCAAATGAAAATATTATATAGTGGCGTGAGAAGTCATACCTGGCAAATCTTTGCCAAGGCCCAGTCCACCGACTTTTAAATTCAGGTCCACAACGTCTTTTTCCCTTTTGAGACTCATTTCGAAATCGGATCACAACATTACTTTCTCTACCGATCCAAATCCGGTCACTTTCGTCAGCTGGTGATAAATAACTCAACTACCCAACTTCAAAATTTATTATCTTTCCCGAGTCTTGACCATATCACTCTCCTAGGCCTTCCCAAGTACGGCCACATTGTAACTTCCAATTCAGTGATCATCAAAGTTTCTTCAACATCACCACTGCATGCACTGCCCTAACCATATCCTCACTGTGCGAATACTATAAATCCAATTCCAATCCGAGTTCAGAAATCCCCAGCACAGCTCCATCATCATTCTATGGATGTCTCTCTGCCGTTTCTCCATCTCGGCCATAGTAGTCGCTTGAACTTCCGAATTTCAGCTTATGGTTAACATTTAATGCCATAAAATTCATTCTTATCTCTGTCTATCTCATAACTGAGCTCCATATGGTCACCGTCAACCCTCTGAAATCATCACCCGCAACTACAGTTCACTTCCATCAATTGTCTGCACTGATTTCTCTCTGTGTGATCTCGTCATCTATATCTCTGCCAACAAACCCATCACCAAATATCACCACGAGCTTAATGCCAATATACAAACATGGTCAGTTCTTATAGCCTGAATTATCTGAAATGTGAAAATGCGGGGGTATAACAACCACACCCAACAATTTGTTTGGCAATCTGAGAGGACTTACTCCAATATACTTTCTAGAGAATCAACTAGACAGTCAAACTCAATATAGAGAAATGTATATACAAGAGTTTAATATCTCTATCTCTCAATTCAATCTGCAATCATCAAATAGAAATTTGCGAGCCTGATTGAATATAAGAGAAGTAACTTGAACGGTACCAAAGACCAATGTTCAAGGTTCAATCAATTTCAATCAACAACCACAGGTTGGATTTCCTAATTGATCGATACAATGCACAACCTGTGATATTTCAATTATATAAAAAAATATAATGCAGAAAAGAAATAACACAGACACCATAATTTTGTTAACGCGGAAAACCTCAAATGCAGAAAAACCCCGGGACCTAGTCCAGATTTGAACACCATACTGTATTAAGCCGCTAAAGACACTAGCCTACTACCAATGAACTTTGAACTGGACTGTAGTTGAACCCTAATCAATCTCACAGTGATTCAAGGTACAGTTGTGTTCTTTACATCTCTGATTCCAGCGGGATACTACGCACTTGGTTCCCTTAGCTGATATCACCCACAAGCAAGAGTTGCTACGACCCAAAGTCGAAGACTTGATAAACAAATATGTCTCACACAGAAAAGTCTATTGGAATAGATAAATCTGTCTCCCACAGAAATACCTATGAGTTTTTTTTCGTCTTTTGATAGATCAAGGTGAACATGAACCAATTGATAAACCAGACTTATATTCCCGAAGAACAGCCTAGTATTATCAATCACCTCAAAATAATCTAAATCGTATGATGGCGAAACTAGCTAGATATTGTGGAATCATAAACGATGAGACGAAGGTGTTTGGGATTACTTTTTATCTTGCATGTTAGAGCATAGCTCGGTTGAACCCACCAAGCGTTGGTACGTCAAGTTTGGTTGTCATATTTTAGTAAGCCAAAACTCATTTAAGAGTCGCTTGATTATGTACTAGAATCAACTTCGTATAGGTTAGCTTGAAAGTATTAGGATATGAGACATTACAAGTATTACGAAGACTTTAAGTAGTGAAGAAGCAAGGAGCTACAACGACAACATCATCCTTCCACTTGAGGTTAGTGATATTTGACTTGAACTTTTTCATTCCCTAACATATCTTTCAAGTCGTGCATATTGAAAACAAAACTGCGAAGCATGAATGATTATACTCTAGTTAGACATAGTATTAAGGAATACAATAGAGGTTTATTGCTTAACCATTAAACTTTGTATATAAGACATCGACATAATCCTTTGAATGCTATTGTGATTATGTATGGGTATAAGGTGAAAATTTCATCCTAGGAAACAATGTTTTAAATTTGCTTTAATAAAGTAAATTCATGAACTTGTTTTGTGAATCGAAAGAGAAATCGCCGGGCATTATTGGTATTGTTATTCATTGCATATCTTTTGAACTACCAATATGTGTGATTAGTATAACCACTCATGACTTGTTTATGTTATTGGTAAAACTATTCACAAAGGCCTGACTTTTGTATTGGTATGACTTTTATTAGTGAAAACGATCTTAAGTAATCACCTGAGATGGTATGAACGATTTTGTGTGATTGGTATGACCGACTCTGGGTAAAGGGGAACCGATCCTAGTAAGCGGTGCAACCTATCACAAAGGGGAATCGATCCTTGTATGAGGTGCAGCAAGTTTTTAGTAGAAAGGGGAATCGATCCTATGGACATGTGCAACACGTTTTTAGGCAAAGGGGAACCGATCCTATGGACATGTGCCGCAAATACAAGTTAGATACCATATATATGTGGGGAACCGATCCTAGTACCTAGTCAACCGAATTTTGGAATCTAGTGTGACTATGCACAATACTTACATGGAGGTATAACCGAAACTTGTTTTGGTAGAACCGTGAAACCCATGATTTGTGATTGAGTGTTCTTGATCAATCACGTAGTTCTTGAAAGTCAGATGAACCAATTCTAAACTTGTTTGGAAGTGTGGCAAATCGGTTTCAAGATTGTAAGTATGAAAGAGGACTTACAAAGTAAGGATGTCGACATACTTTGAACATCTGCACTAACGCTTATCTTTAATTGTTCAAAGTTATTCCTTAATAGCTAAAGCAAGAAAATCCCAGATCGAATAAAATAAGAGAATCTTTTATTTAAGGTTTTTAATTTTATTTTAGGAAAATGAAAATTAGTAATGTGAATTTACTAGTTGGAGATTTTCCAAGAGATTTTCGATCAATATTTTGGACAAAGCATTTCCAGGAATTATGGAAACCGAATCTGGAATATATTGCATATCTTGAGAATATTTTCGGTTTTGGAAATTCCTTGGTGTCCAAACTTCCTTGGTCTATAAATATGAAAGTTTGCATTTCGAGCAAACTAATCCTCGTACAGCAAGAATTATCTCAGTTGTGCTGCTACTGGTGAAGCCGCCTATTCGGAGAGGAGAGTAACCTAATTAGGTCTCTTACAGCCGCTCAGTTTGAAGTCTTCTTTGGGATTGAGAAGCTATTAGTACCATTGGTGGGAAACCAGATAATTACAGTTTATCTTTTATTTTTGGTTGATTTGATTGACTAACGGTGGTTGAACTTTGATTGCACCTAGTTTGTTTATGCTTGATAATCTTCTTTTCTGATATAAGATTCACTCAAACTAGATCGAAGTTTCGACAGGGATCTTTAGACTGTTTGTAGATCTAAAGACGTCTTGTGATAATCCATTGTTAATAGACTCCGTTTTGTGCGTGATTGATCACAAAAGATTCAAGTTGATTGTGTGCAGGTGTTTATTGAAGATCTAAGAAGATTTGAAGACAAAGAAGACTTTGAAGATTTCTGATTTGAGTTCATATTCTTTGGTGTGCACAATATTGTTTCGGTAAAAGAGGATCCAACTATAATCGGTTTATCCTTGTGGTAGATTAGATTCATTAGTCGGCATCAATACAATTCTTTATGATTAAAAGTATTGGTTGCAAAATCTTAACAATTACTTCGGTAGTTGATAATAAGATAGATCTAAGAACCTGACGAAGGAGTTTATTGATATAAACAGAAGAGCCTTTGTCGAACTCATATCACTTGGTTGAAGAAAGTTGTTACCAAACATATTTGTTATTCCTTTACTGTTTGGAATACGAACCAAAGGAATTGTTCCAAGTACGTGACTTATTACAGGTCGGAGGCGTGGGAATATAAACGTAACTAGGTGAACTATAGGTTTAGTTGCTTGGTCTCAACTATACGAAGTTGGTTTGATTTTGTATAACGGCTTAATCCTAAGAGTATTCAATTCTGGACAAGGTCCGGGTTTTTTTTTCTGCATTTGCGGTTTCCTCGTTAACAAAATCTTGCTGTGTCATTTACTTTTATTTTCCGCAATTATAATTTTTGTTATTATAATTTAAAGTAAATTATTTATTTCCTATTTACTTGATAAGTAATCCTATTATGTTTGGTTAAGTCCGAACCTTTTATCAAGTAAACATACTTCCTTGTAGTACTGTCTCGATCTCGTATCCATAGACGATCACATGAAGTGTGAAACGATTTGTTGTATTGTCTCGACTCAGTCCATAGACAATCACTTTCGGAGAAAGAACTTATAGGTGGAAAAGTTTTAGATTGGGGTATATTTGGGTACCCTCGTCTTTTCATTGCCTACCGGAGATTAAATCTCGAGCAAATCTTAGAGAAGATAGTACTCAAACGATAGAATCAGGCAAGATCAGAACACGCAACTACAAAGAAAATAGTTGGGTCTAGCTTCACAATCCCAATGAAGTCTTTGAAGACGTTAACCTACAGGGTCTCGATAGAAACCTAAGGTTAAAGGAAAATCGACTCTAGTTGATGCAACTAGTAACACACATGAGTTGTGGGGATTAGGTTTCCCAGTTGCTAGAGTTCTCCTTTATATAGTTTTCAAATCAGGGTTTGCAATCCAAGTTACCTTGGTAACAAAGTATTCAATATTCATCGTTAGATGAAAAACCTGATTCAACCAAGCTTATATCTTTCAACCGATACATCGAACTTAGCTTGTTACACACAAATGAAATGTACCCTCATTTGGGTTTATGTAACCGTACCCAAACGTGTACATTATTTTGGCTCATAAATAGTTAACAGAAGTTATCCATATGATTACTCTCATATCAACCTTATTCATCTTAATCATAACTAGTTCACATGACTCAAATGAAACTAGTTAAAGAGACGTGCAATTGCTATATTCTCATAAAGTATACAAGAATACAATTGAAGCAAAATCGGTTTGATTCACTCGAATCAATTCATGAACATTATAGCCATGGTTTGTAAAAATTGAATTCCTTATTTTATAAATGTTTAAGTTCATGTACAACCGATTTTAGAAAGTAACCAACTCAAGTATGCAAATGTGTACGCATACTTAAGTATGCCGGACCGAGTTTGGTTACGCCAGTACGCGTACGGGTGCACATACCAATTCACACTTCCAAACTCCAGCAGAAATTCACGGACGTGAGACTTCGGCCAGTATGTGTACGGGTATGCATACTTTCCCATACATCCAACAACCGCCAGTACGCATACGGGTACGCATACTTCAGGTTCCCGGTTTTGGACTTACACATTAATGTGAGAACACACTATGTTTATATCGAAACATGGTTACATGATCCTAAGCTCTTTATTTTAATCATCGAAACTTTCTTAGAGGATGACAATAGCCGTTTTCACACACTATTAGTATCAAAGGAATTTCCAAGATATTGAAATAATCATAACGAAACATTCCAATTCTACACCAAATAATTGTATCACACAAACCATGTAAGATGTTACTCGGCAATTTTCACATGGTCATATTCTGACTTTCGTCAAGAATATAAGATGAAGTTGGTCGAAGCGAAAGCTTCCCAACACATATTTCGAAAAATATGTAAGCGAGATAAACTCAGCTCGAAATCTCAAATGTGTATAATAGAAAACTATATCGTAATACGACTTATGTATCAATATATGAGATAAAGTAGAAATAGACTTTCCAAGTGATAGGTGAGTTTCAATATCCACATACCTTTTGTCGATGAAGTTCCACAAGCTCCCCTTAGTAGTTTTTCGTCTTCAAATGATGAACGCCGTGAAGTTTAATGCTCAACTACACAATCTATCTCCTAGTCCGAGACATTTATAAATAGGCTAGAAATCAAGACTTATAGTTTTGGTCACTAACATTGACAAACATGCTTGAGATAGCAACGCATGCGAGTTCGACCGAGCAGTGCTCTTACAGAATGTACATAAAGGATCCCCACACACTAATAACATGAAAATTTGGGGATCCACCCAAAATACAATATATACAAATGACAGCTTCATACTTATGTTATGACACCTTGAAGAAGGTGAACCTATCAAAAAAAAAAAATCACCCCAAAACCTAGTTTTTACGTCACATAAAAGTGATTAAAGAACAAAATATGGAGATACTATTGGGATTGAGGAAATATCAATTGGTTCATGCACGATGTTGGGAATAGGCAAATCCTCTGAGTACTTGGATGCAAAGTAATCCAACAAAACCTTAGAAGCACATAATTCTAAGCCTAAATTAGGTAACTTTAGGAAGTCTAGGGGTCTAGTAACAGCCTTTAAGTAGGGTGAACGATCTTGTGAGATAGATTCATCCATGGAATTAGGAAAATCATCCACAAGGTCATCTATATATTCTGTCTGGAACAAAGAGTCACTACAAGACCGATCATCATCAGCATATAATCTTGGCATTCCAGAATTCTCAATCTTTGTTCCAAACTAGGCGGTGTGTGTTTGTAATACTTCACATACATCGTTTTAGGTGATTGCTGACTTACCATGTATGAAAAATCATCTTCATAGCTCTGGGGTTGATATTCATTTGAATAACTATCCATATCAAAATGACGTGGGTTCCGAGTTCCATACCTGAGACGATTATAAGCACAAATTTCCTTGTATCATGGCCCATACTTGTATTCACCAAGCGTCATCTCAGATGACGTCTCGTGCAAAGAATTCATCATTCTAAAAAAAGTACCTGAAACTAATTTTTAAAACACAAAACAAGTCAAAAGGAAAAATAAATCCTAAAATAAAACAAAAATATTGTACAAAAAAATAAATAATAAAAAAATAACTAATTGCAAAATCAAAAGTACTAATTACAATATTCCACAACCGCTCCAAGGCAGCAGCGCCAAAAGTTGGTAGGTTTTCGAGATTACTTGTTATTTGAGGGCAAAAACTGATTCTGTTGTTTTTGGTAAATTTGGGGTGTGTTGATGAGAAACGAATTCAAACCCTAAACAAATGCACTGCACGGGAGTACTTTTGAGTTCGAGAGATCAATTTGTAAGACTCTGGCCTAAACCAAGAAATGGCCTTTCCAGATTCAATTCGGTCACAAGGTGAATGAGAAGGGTTGATCTTAGGGAAGGAAGCGAAGAAGCTGTTTGAGATCAGAATGTTGAATTATGAAGGTGTGGTTTTTTATGACTTGTATCAGAAAAATGGTTTCTGGCTACTTGTGTTGATAACACTTGTGTTCTGTTATTGTCGAAATAGGTTGAGAACCTATTTATATATACAAGTCATTGAGCGCACCATGATATCATAGAAAGTGGAGGAAGTTAAGTAGTGGAGAAGTGGGTTTGTGCGGAAGGTGGTGACCATCGTGTTTCCGTTATGAGGGAAGACTAATCACACGTTCACCCACTACTCTCATTACTGTTAACCGTCCGTCTTTCCAGACACTTTCTCGTAATGGGCGCGTTGCACGCCGCACGCTGTAAACCGCCAGACCAATACCCCAGTGAGCATCCCCCAATTTGTGACATGTTTGATGTCTCGAGTAAGTGGGTCGAGTCGTTGGACTCGTCACTGAAAGCAGCACACGGTGCTTTTAGGTCAAATAATAAATTAATTTGTAAAACCGATATTTATGAAGCATTGCTTATAATCGATGTATGTAAAGCATCGCTTTTGAATAAGCAGCTAAAAATAATCGATGTGTTAGAAGCATCGCTGTTTTTGAGCTCGATCGAATCAGTCACGGACTGAGCGTATTAAAAGTAGCACGACCGGCCATCTTTGGGTAATCGTTCGAGGACCCTATGGTCGAGTTGTCACTTGGATGATCACTCCCTTTGAAGGAGGGATGGTCGGTAATCACAATGGTACTTTGTTAGTTTTCCAAAAATATATCTACACCATCCAACTAGGCTGGCGAATTTGGATGAACGAGATGATTTGCGGCAGTTACATATTGCCGTTGACGCGTTTTTAAGGTTTAGTGGGCCACGCAACCAACCTCTTTTGTCTAATCTAATCAAAGGTTTGGGCGCTGATTTGAACAGGTCGTTTGGCCATGTGAAAAGACGGATCGTTCTTGATCATGCTGATATCTCCTTGGCCATCTCAAATTATATCTAAGCCACTCGATTTGGATGGCGAAGATGAGTGGTCATGATTAGGGTTGCACAAGACCCACCCATCATACCCAAACCCGTCCGTACCCGCTAAACCCGTGGGTTTTTAATCCATAACCACCCGTTGTGGGTGCGGGGTTGGTTATGAAAATAAAAACCCGTTGTCTATGGGTGCGAGGTTGGTTTTAGCTAATATCCACTCATACCCGCCCGAAAAACCCGCTAAATATACACCCTTGATAGAATTAATCCTAGTTGTCCGTTATTAAAACCCTAGTGGTACTAGTAGATTGTAGATAACACTCTTTCCCCTCCCCAGTGGTACTAGCTAATACCCGCTTAAACCAAACAAGAATTCAGCTCAAACATCACATTTATCAACCTTAGCTTTTGCAGTTAAGTGCCAATCAGAAATGATGAAGAATTGGTCGAAAAATCCCACCGGCTTGAGCACCACCTCCACCCATTAGTAAGACACTGAGTAGGACTGCCAGTTTAAGCATTGGTAACATTCAAAATCGATTACTGAAAGCTTCTTTGTTACTTCAGGAATTCTTGTTTGGTTTTTGGTGGTACTTACGGTAAATTGTAAATTATAAGAACAAAAAATCATTTTATTCATAACTGTAACTGTTTCTTAGACAAGTTTGTGAAACCGTATGAGCAAGAAGCTCCTGAACTGTTTAAAGTACTTTTCAACAAGTGAGAGTTGCATCTGAAATGAAGGTTCTGATGAGATGCATATGTGGAGGTACATAGTCTTCTCCCCTTTCTGTTCATGCTTTGGTGTATGCTTGTTTTTAAGAATTTATCATACTGTATTTTACTGATTTCCATATATCTGTGGACAAGCAATTCTGCGTCCAGAGCGGATAGCATGGTTTCTGTATTAATTTGGACAGCATTCCATTATCCAATTTCAACTTTTAATTTTTTTAAAACCTTAGACACAGAAACATTGCAATTCCTATGGTGCGAAAAAAATAGATTATTGATACAAAGAGGGTTTAAGTGGGTTTAAACCCAAACCCGCCCAACCTGTAGCGGGCGGGTAACAAAACCCGCCCGCTGTTTGTGGATGCGGGGTTGGTTATGAAAATAAAAACCCGCAGTCTGTGGGTGCGAGGTTGGTTTTAGCTAATACCTGCCCATGTGCAGCCTTAGTCATGAACGATTTACGACAGTAGGGTGTTGTCGATAAGCATTTTTTAGGGTTTTCAAACGGCGAGTTCTCCCTACTTTGGGTCGGCGATTTGATGTGCTCTGGTCTTGCTATGAGCAAGTCGATCGACCAAGTGTGGAGTTGGGTCGAGGGTGAACACGTTAGCACTTCTTTAGTAATTCGTAGGAAGATCTAAGTCGTCCAACTAGGCTAGCTAAGTTGGGCGGTCGTGATGTTTTGAGACCGTTTTGGCCGGTCTTAGCCCGTTTGAGATATCTTTTAACAACGCGATTATCCTACTTTGGGCAGTCGTTTTGATGCGCCTATGGATTTCCGGGTGAGGTTCGATCGGCTAAAGATGAAGGTGAGTTGCCGGTGAACATAACGGCGCCTCTTTGATTGCCTGAAACATGATCTACGCCGTCCAACTAGCTGGCTAAGTTGGACGGATGTGATGCTTCTAATACCGTCATGGTCGGTCTAGCTCGTTTGAGCCTTCTTTTTAATAGCGTGAACGCCCATGTTCAGGCCAGCATTTGAATGTGCAGCGGATGAGCTAATGAGTTTCGACCGGCAGGGATGCTAGTGGGCCCGCTGATGTTTATCGTGACAATCGCCTAGCCCTGTTAGGAGTAGGCTAAACCTATTAAATTGTGTGGCCAAATCATGTGGCCGTGATCGTTTCTTAAGACTGATATGGACAGTCTGGATTTCCCTTAAGGAATTTAAACGCGTTCGATCGCGCTAACTTTTAATTAAAAGGCGTGTAAATACGCTAATCTCTTTGTTAGAGGGTAGCATAGCCTATGCGAGTGTTTTCATGCAGATTTCAATACTGACACTTCGGAAGATTCGTGCTACTCTGCTGAGAGTGAACATTAATCGTCATATCATGTCAACATTGAAAGTTCAGCTGGGGAATATAGCATAGGAAAATACTAGGCAGGTCATGCATTAGTAAATAATGCGATATGTTGAAATTTATAGGATATCTGGGATGGTTGCTTCATACACCATTCTGATAAATTTCATAAAAATATTGAATTGCTCAATACATATATAAGTAAAGAGGTTTGAACACTCATTACTTTTAAATGGTCTTTATTCCTTTGCAGGATGACAGCTCGTAAAATATAGGATTTTACAATTTTGACCTTGAACTAAAAACCACCATCAACATTAAGTCCCCTGCTTAGCACGTAACAGTGACATTGTTGCGGGGTAAGCAATAGATGGTGACATGAAAAATGGGGCAGAGACGGAGAAAATAGGCTTACCAGGAAAAGCAGAATCGTCCCTCGAGCATGGGGTCGCGCGACTAGCAGGCTCGGTATTGGCGCGCCACTAGTTTATCCGTGGGGGTTAGCTTGGCGGGTCCAACTTCCTTCGTACGTACACGAATCCAAGATGGATTCCTTTTCCCGTTCGAACTCCCGACACGCTGCGTGCATAAAAGGGCATCAACTTCCTTTTTTTTTAATCTTTCGTTGGCTTTTGCTTTTGCAGTAGCGAGCTTCTTAGCAGCCCAGGTGAGTCAATCATCCCAGATAGATAAGTATCTAATCAGCTGATATCTCGTATCTAGAGCCTTCATGTACGGGTAAAGAGTTTTTATTTTTCAGGTTTCATCAGTTTGTGTAATATAAAAGAGCACTTCGAACTTTTCTTTTCATATTGATCACCGCAGGATTGCGTTCATCTCCTTTTAGGTATTGCTTCATATCTTCTTGCAGTTTTCTTTTGTCTTCTTTTACCATACAGGTTGTTGATGCAGACTTAATGATTCTCTGCAGTATATGATGGGAACTCCTGGTGATGATTATTCTTCCAATTCCTTGGAGAAAAGCTTTGAAGTTGACAAACCCAGGATTTCTGCGTCTGAGGAGGTATTTAAACAAAATTGATCCTTTGTTTCGTGAGGCTGGTCAGGCCATATAGGGTATGCCTCTTACTCATATACGCATTGTTTGAGGGTGTGTTCAAGCTTTCATGGCTTCGGTTGACATTGAGGAGAAGTGGAGACGTGATGAAGCGTCCCAGTGTGATAAGGAGTCTCAACGCGACGAAGCATCTCAACAACCAAGTGACAGGGCTGAAAGGTTTGTTGCTCGACTGAAGCGACGAAGGGTGACTATAAGAAGCCTACAGGCGAGAATAAGTTTGATTATAATGTTCATAACGACATCGTAATCCTTGACTCTGATGTGGACGAACCAGCGTATCTTCAAGAGGTTGTTGGAGCAGTTTCTTAAAAATATGTCGGTGTGGCCCACGAGAAAGAGGCTGAAACAACTTCTGTAGAGGATACCAAAGTTGCTGCTGAAACGGCTTCTCGAGGGGATTCCTAGTATTGGCGAGGATGCTGGAGAAGGTTTTTGGGAGAACTCTAGTGGAGGCGCCGCGCGTTAATATTGACAACTATTTTTCCCATTTCATTATTTCCTTTCGTAGAAGAACGATCTTTTCGTAGCTTGTAGATATTTTCTTCTTGTACTCAGTAGTTTTGTGGATGATCTTGGTTTTCATTGAATGATTTTTTTTATTCACGATATCTGGAACCTTAGTTGTAGTACTTCCCAGTAGGGTCGAACCTCTTCATTCCGTCGAGTTGTACAACAAAGGGAATGCGACATTCATAAGGTAATGACGTGTGATGCGTTCTTATGTGACCGTGCACTGTCTTCATGATGATTGCATGTAACCCTAAAAATAACGAAGGGGATGCAATAATGGAAATCAGAGATTGACCACGAACCTGTCTTCCCTCGTGTTGCAATCCGCCTAATCATGTGATTATCGAGAGGCCGCTTTACTGTTGGAGTAGACTACTCTTCAGAGTACGCTTGCCCTAATAATTATACGGATCCTTTGCCCCTTCTTTGTATTCCTTCAATGTTAGAAAGATATGAAATGTTTATTTTTTAGGGTTTTGTCTTTCTGGTTTGAACTTATGGGAATGATGAGGGTTTAAGCTTGCTTAAGACTTTGTGTCATGATTTAGGAGTAAAGATATTTCTAAAAGGAAATAATACTTTGATTAACTGACAAATTGAAACCCTAATTATTAATGCAAGCAGTGCAATCATTTTATAGGAATTACAAATATTGAATGAAAGAGGAAATTGTTGGAGGAAATACTAGAGAGAACGCTGGAGGAAAAGGTAGCACAGCGTTTTAGGTATTGAATGGCTTGAGCCATCGTGAGTGGGTTATCACGCCTTCCAGTTTGTCGGCATTGATGAGCTTGCAGTAACCGCCTAAGATAACATCTGCCACTAGGTATGGCTCATCTTCCCTTTATGCAGGCGAATCAGGCTGAGCGGTCACCCTCACTGTCACATCTCCAACTTGAAATGCGGTCACCTTCACTACCATATCTCTAACTTGAAATGGGTTTGGGAGTTGTACAACTACTTGATTCTTGAACTTGTTATCTTTGACTGAGACGGCTTCTAAATTCTTGACAAAGAATTTGAAAGGACCAGCCTCTCATTCACATCTCCTAGTGGCGGATGGGTTGTTGATCGGAGCGATTCCCCGAGCCTTAGCAGAAGGAGTGACTTGTTGCAAAAAGGTTTGTTCAATAAGACTTACTTGGGTTCGAAATCTTCGAATGTATGTTGATGGGATCTCTCCAGGTAATTGCGTCACATTGGAAAGTTATTGATACGACAACAAATAATATTCTGGGTTGGACGACTTGTTGCAAATCCTTTCAGGTATTGACACTGGCAAAGGACACACTCCTAGTTTTGCTTTGTTGTTATGCACCCACGAGCGCCCTAGAATCATATCATAATTCGGGTAGTCTTTTACAATATGAAACTTACCGCGTGTTAGAGCATCTCCCACCTTGATTTTGAGGTCGATGTACCCGTAAGCGTCTCTAAACTCTCCTTCGGAATTCTTAATTATGGTTGGGCAGTGAACAACTTCCTGATTTAAAATATTTGCAGCTCCCAGGGTCTTGACAGTGACAATATTGAAATCAGATGCTACATCAATAAATGTGCTGTCAAACTCGACATCCTTCAAGCGAGCGATGGTTATGAGTCCCCAGTTACATCTCGTGTTTCCCAGGAAGGATTGGGGTTTGGGAGCGGCCTCCTTAACTGGAAACAATTGCTTTCCTGATACAACACGGTTGAGGGCCCCAAAGATGTCTTGACGTTGCGCCTTAGAGAAATACAGAATCTCACATAAATGCTCCATTATAGAGGTCTTGTGGACAGAGTCCCCAAAAATCATGCAGCTCCTGACAGAAAGAGAGCCTCTGTGAACTCCTTCATTTTCTAATTGAAATTCTCCCGCATCCATTTTTTCTTTGAAAATTCGCTTCAATTTGTTGCGTTCACTGGTTGGGTGATTGACAAATCTGTGGTAACGACAATATTTGGGATTCCCCATTTCTTCTTCGGTTGGCGGACGTCTGAGAGGAGGTAGCTTAATGGCGTCATCTTGAATCCATGCTTCCAGGAGTTCAATGACTTCATCTATTGGAAATGTAAGTCTGGAGCAGCATCTCCATCCTCTTGTTGTTGCGTAGACGTTTTAGCTGGTGCTTTCCGTGGTAGAGCTGCATGATGTGCTGGTGTTGCACGTTTGGGTTGTTGCTCTGCCGCTGAGGCTTTTCTCTTCCCTCATTCGCCTATTACACTTACAGAGGGTCTGGCATTGTATTGTTTGTTGATGAGGCGTCTGTTTCCTCGAGTCTCACGTCCTTTCCAGTAATGTCGGTGTTGTCGTGGCCTAGCGTTTAGCAGCTTCATGAAGTTCAGAAAAAGTTTGGAAACACAAGTTTTCCAATAGAGCGCGATAGATGGGTACCATGCCGTTAATGCATGACTATACCAACTGTTGTTCAGTCACGTTTGGATCGTGACAATCCAGCGCTTGGATCCTGAATCTTTTGACGTAATCATTTGGATGCTCATTGTTTCACTGGAACATTCTCCCAAGTCTGAAAAGGTGATTTGCTCGGATACGAAGAAATGCTTTTTGTAGAAAGCATTTACCATCTCACACCAGTTGGATATGCGGTTTGGTGCAATGTTGTTGTACCAGGTATATGCTCTCCCGGTAAGTGACTTCGAGAACTCTTTCAGGCGGAGAACATTTGTATTCGTGCTCTTCTAATGACTCCAGAAAACTAGAGATGTGTTCACGAGCATTACCAGTACCGTCATAAAGGGAAAATTGAGGAGAAGAGTATCCTCTCGGGAGAGGAACTCTTTGCACATAAGGAGGATAAGTAGGTTGATGCTGATGCAGGTCTACCGGGTTATCCTTGCCTCGATTTTGGAGAAGTCGTTCTAGATCCTCACGCGTGACGAAGTTGGACTGCTGATTCCTTTCCCTTGAGTGCTCAGGAGCAACACGAACTTCTTCATCTATAAAGGCACGTCCTGTTGAAGCGCTTGCACCAGGAGTGTTGAAAGTACTCCTAATTGGATCTATGGGTTGACGCGTCTCTTGTGGTAGTCGATCCGTTAGCGTCTTGAGGAAAGTGATTACCTCCTTATGAGCCATGTTTATCTGAGACTTAGCAAGAACCTCTTGTCTTTCCATCAAATCAAAAATGGTAATAGGGGGTTGGACTCCTCTGGATCCTCCAGTCTCTCGTCCTGATGGGGGAGTGGAAGTAGCTCTAGTAACGATCGGGGGCGTTACGCTCGAAGAAACATTGGGGGTAGCGGCAGCGGCTCTAGCTCTGGTGATTGGAGGTGTCACGCCTAAGGGAATGTTTCCCGCGCCGCTGGTGTTGGTGGTTGAGGACGTAGTACCACGAGATGCATTGATCGTGCTGGTAGGCGGTACATTGGTGTCACCGGAAGGAATGTTGACACCAGGGGTGTTGTCAGCGCCAGTAACATCGGGATTTGTCGCTGATCCATACCTAAGATCCACCATCTTGAATTTGATAAAATTGAAATGAAATTGAAAATTGATCTTGCAACCGAGAGATTAATCTCCCACTGTGGTCGCCAGTTTTTTGAGGGCAAAAACTGATTCTGCTGTTTTTGGTAAATTTGGGGTGTGTGGATGAGAAACGAATTCAAAACCTAAACAAATGCACTTCACGGGAGTACTTTTGAGTTCGAGAGACCAATCTGTAAGACTCTGGCCTAAACCAAGAAATGGACGTTCCAGATTCAACTCGGTCACAAGGTGAAGGAGAAGGGTTGATCTTAGGGAGGGAAGCGAAGAAGGTATTTGAGATCAGAATGTTGAATTATGAAGGTGTGGCTATTTATGACTTGTATCAGAAAAATGGTTTCTGGGTACTTGTGTTGATAACACCTGTGTTATGTTATTGTCGAAATAGGTTGAGAACCTATTTATACAAGTCATTGAGCGCACCCTGATATTATAGGAAGTGGAGGAAGTTAAGTAGTGGAGAAGTGGGTTTGTGCGGAAGGTGGTGACCATCGTGTTTCCGTTATGAGGGAATACTAATCACACGTTCACCCACTACTCTCATTCCTGTTAACCGTCCGTCTTTCCTGACACTTTCTCGTAATGGGCGCGTTGCACGCCGCACGCTGTAAACCGCCAGAACAATACCCCAATGAGCATCCCCCAATTTGTGACATGTTTGATGTCTCGAGTAAGTGGGTCGAGTCGTGGGACTCGTCACTGAAAGCAACACATAGTGTTTTTAGGTCAAATAATAAATTATTTGTAAAACCGATATTTATGAAGCATTCCTTATAATCGATGTATGTAAAGCATCGCTTTCGAATAAGCAGCTGAAAATAATCGATGTGTTAGAAGCATCATTGTTTTTGAGCTCGATTGAATCAGTCACGGACTGAGCGTCTTAAAAGTAGCACGACCGACCATCTTTGGGTAATCATTCGAGGACCCTATGGTCGAGCTATCACTTGGCCGATCACTCCATGTGGAGGAGGGATGGTCGGTGATCACAATGCTACTTTGTTAGTTTTCCAAAAATAAATCTACACCATCCAACTAGGCTGGCGAAGTTGGATGGAAGAGATGATTTGCGGCAGTTACATACTGTCGTTGACGCGTTTTTAAGGTTTAGGGGGCCGCGCGGCCAACCTATTTTGTCTAATCGAATCAAAGCGATGGGCGCTGATTTGAACATGTTGTTTGGCCATGTCCAAGGATGGGCCGCTCGTGATCATGCTGATATCTCCTTGGCCATCTCAAATTAGATCTAGGCCACCCGATTCGGTTGGAGAAGATGAGTGGTCATGATCTATTTGCGACAGCAGGGTGTTGCCGCAAAGCATTCGGCGTGTTCTCCCTACTCTGGGCCGGCGATTTGATGTGCTCTGGTCTTGCTATGAGCAAGTCGATCGACCAAGTGTGGAGTTGGGTCGAGGGTGAACACGTTAGCACTTCTTTAGTTATTCGAAGGAAGATCTAAGCCGTCCAACTAGGCTAGCTAAGTTGGGCGGTCGTGATGTTTTGAGAACGTTTTGGCCGGTCTTAGCTCGTTTGAGCTATCTTTCAACAACGCGATTATCCTACTTTGGGCAATCGTTTTGATGCGCCTATGGATTGTCGGGTGAGGTTCGATCGGCTAAAGATGAAGGTGAGTTTCAGGTGAACACAACGATGCCTCTTTGATCGCCTGAAACATGATTTACGCCGTCCAACTAGGATGGCTAAGTTGGACGGATGTGATGCTTCTAAGACCGTTATGGTCGGTCTAGCTCATTTGAGCCTTCTTTTTATAGCGTGAACGCCCATGTTCAGGCCAGCGTTTGAATGTGCAGCGGATGAGATAAGGAGTTTCGACCGGCAGGGATGCTAGTGGGCCCGCCGGTGTTTATCGTGACAACCGCCTAGTCCTGTTAGGAGTAGGCTAGACCTATTAAATTGTGTGGCCAAATCATGTGGCCGTGATCATTTCTTAAGACTGATATGGACAGTCTGGATTTCCCTTAAGAAATTTAAACGTGTTCGATCGCGCTAACTTTTAATTAAAAGGCGTGTAAATACGCTAAGCTCTCTGTCAGAGGCTGGTGTAGCCTATGCGAGTATTTTCATGCAGATTTCAATACTGACACTTCGGGAGATACGTGCTACTCTGCTGAGAGTGAACATTAATCGTCATGTCATGTCAACATTGAAAGTTCAGCTGGGGAACACAGCATAGAAATATACTAGGCAGGTCATGCATTAGTAAATAATGCGATAGGTTGAAATTTATAGGATATCTGGGATAGTTGCTTCATACATCATTCTGATAAATTTCATAAATATGTTGAATTGCTCGATACATATATAAGTATAGAGGTTTGAACACTCATTACTTTTAAATGGCCTTTATTCCTTTGCAGGATGACAGCGCGTTAAATATAAGATTTTACAATTTTGACCCTGAACTAAAAACCACCATCAAGACTTGTATATAATAACTACAATCGCACAGTGTCTAACTAGTAGAATGAGGCAAGTACGGGTCGAACCCACAGGGAGCAGTGGAAAATATTTTAACCAATACTTCTAATCGACTAATCAATCAAGATATGAATTTCTAATTTAAAAAAAAAACAAAAACAAAGAAAATAAACTAAAATAATAAATTGAATCCAATGGAAAAGTCGGTAACCAGGGTTTGTAGTATCCACCACAATTTCTATTCAATTACTGAAATGAAAATAATTCATGAATATTTATTTATTATTTGTTTTATCGACATCACCTATTATAAGTATTAGAATCGTAAATATCATTGGGACACCCTAAGCACGGTACATCAAAAGAATAAACCCAAACATGTACCATCAAATTGTGTTAACGAGAAAGTTATACGAAACTAAATACAGATTCACAAATAATACATGGTTATTCTAAGCATACTAATCAAAGGATTTAACCCAAGCATAGAAAATCAAATATGTAGACAAATATATTTGTGATCCTAACAATTAAGCACAAGGTTTTACAAAACCGCTGAAGCAACAACTTATATTTCGATTAATCAATAAACTATATCAATAATTAATTTATTCAAATCATAATAGTCTTTTTCTCAATTAATCAATCCAAAATATCCTAATACTCCATATGGTTTCAACCAAAAACCCTAGTTACAAAAGGTTTAGCAAGACACCGCAATGGATTTCTTAAAATCCATTAAAACAAATACATCAAGATAGAGAAATTAGACCGAATGAATCATGTCTTCTCTTCTCTTTCTTATGCTATGATCTCTGCTGCAGCACCCATCTTCTCCTTTTTGGCTCTGTAGCCGCAGTCCTCTTCTATCAAACATTTGTGCATCCGACGACCTCCTGTTGTCAGAACTCCTCTAGTTCTTCTCAAATAAAAATATTATATAACAGCGTGATAAGTAGGGGTGAGCAACGGACGGACGGTTGCGGATTAGGGGTCACCCGCAACCAAACCGTCAAAGTTGCGGATTTGGAAATTCAAACCGTGACCGGCCCAATCATCCGCGGATTTGCCCTTTGCGGATCAGCGGATTTTGCGGGCCGGTTGCGGATTAACCGCGGATTTGATCACAAGAATCATCAAAAAAAACTAAGTGTAGAAATTAGAAAGTTACAAACTAGAGTGCAGACGTTTTTTTAACACAAAAGAGTTATAATTCAGTAATTCAAAAGCAACAATAGACATAAGATAGTTAACAGCTAACACAAAAGAGTAGTAATTCAAATGCAACAAGTCTGGAGTGTAGTTAGGACACCTTCTTTGCTTTATATGGTTGTTCATGTTTGTTGTTCCATGAGAGTTAGAACCCCCTATATCGTCTTTACCCCATGAAAACTTCCTTTTACAATGCTTGCACTGAACTTTAGGTGGCTTAAGATCAAGGCGCTTATCAAAATGTTGCCAGCAGTCTGATTGCTTCTTACCAGAAGCTTTCGGAGGCTTTGAAACTTCAACCAGAGATGATGGTGTAGCTGTAGATATGCTCTCGACGGTTGCCGGGTTAACTGTAGCCATGCTCTCATCAGGATCGTCAACAGGAATAGAAGGTCCCTTAGTACTTGAAGCCATCTGCTCTCAGATTCTCCTGTTCATACCCATTGACAGTAGATATTGAAAAATAAGATTGACAGAATCAATGATGCAATGATCTATAAACTAAAAGAGTTAAAATCAACTCAAATAAGAAGGCTCACTTTTGGGATATACCTTACCAAGGGAATGCTTTCTACTCGCAACAATATGGATTAGTCAGATTGCTATTTGAAAAGGGACAAAAAAAAAGAGTAAAAATTGCGAAAGTTATCATACAGGCATGCAACTACAGTATGCAGGCACAAAAGCTCATCATTAATAAATTTGCATAAGCTGACCAATAATATGAGTTATCGATGAGTGAAGCGGTAGATCTAACCGAAACTCTCTAATGTTGGATACGATGCTAGACATAAATATAATTAGCCGAGATGTTAGGAAACCAAGTTTCAAATTCGACCCACATGCTATTCAAAAAATCTAATCTTATAATGAATACATATTAGTAGCCGCTATGTAATCATGCTACCGTTTGCAGGAACCTAATTTTGAAAACAATAACCATCTAATAAAAATGATGTACACACTGTACCCACATATGTAATACTATAAGTACTCTAAATCAGTTATCAGTATTCACATGATTTTCCATCTTATGTACATGATTCACATCTTAAATACTACAGGAAATTGCGGATACACTAAAGCTAAATGACTCCACCAGCAATTTTTCTCTATAAGACTATTCTTCCATATTTATTAGTAAGGTATACTATTTGATAACATTTTACACAGAAGCTGTACTACTAAGCTACATACATACATGGCTACAAAGACTTGCAACATGCATAGGAGGAAAAAAATCAGTATTACAAAATGCAAATAAGAAGATATGTTACAGAATGCAGAGATAGCAACATCATACCCAAACAATTGTAGCACTGATAATACAAGCTTCACCACCTACCCAAGGATTTTAAATACTGTTCTCCTGAAGATTCTTCTCTCCAATCCGTGGATCTACCTTGTTTCATAAATAACATACATGAATTAGACAATCCACACCCACAACTGGTTTAATTTTCAGCACTGATAATGGTCTTTACCGACCAAATCACCCAAAATCTCTAAACTGGAAGAAAAAACTAATTTAAGAAAACCCTAAATCAAACATACTCAAAATTATTTTGACATCTAAGAAAATTCCAAACCAATTAAAACGAAATCAACATCACTAGAACATATAATAATCATTGAAAGTCAAAAGAAATGAAAATGAGAGAACTACTTACAGTTACTGATGCTGATGCTGCTCAGAGAAGAAGAATGAATGAGAGAACTAATTTACTGTGATGAGAAGAAGATGAATCGAAGGATATTTACTGTGAATCTGTGATGAGAAGAAGATGAATGAGAGAACTAATTTACTCAGAGAAGAAGAAGAATCGAAGTCTCTTCTCTGAGACTATTAGGTCTCTTTTCCTCTCGAAAAAAACTGATGCTATTAGGTTTCACCGAAAGCTAAAGATGTTTATATATCAAACTCCAACTTCCCATATTGTCCTTAATACATTTACTAAATTCCCTATATGTCCTACGGTGCGGGTAATCCGCGGTTATCAAATCCCAACCGCAACCGTAACCGCACCGCGTGCGGATTTGAGAATGCACCCGTGTCCGGTCCATAACTCTTGCGGATTGGTTTTCACCCGCAATTTTACGGACGGATACGGGTCAAATCCACGGTTCCGGTTTTTATGCTCACCCCTAGTGATAAGTCAGACCTGGCAAATCTCTGCCAAGGCCCATTCCACCGACTTCTAAATTCAGGTCCACAACGTCACTTTCCCTTTTGAGACTCATTTCCAAATCTGATCACAACATCACTTTCTCTACCGATTCAAATAAGGTCACTTTCGTCAGCTGGTGGTAAATTACTTAACCACCCAACTTCAAAATTCAGTATCTTTCCTGAGTCTTGACCATAACACTCTTCTAGGCCTTCCCAAGTACGGCCACAGTGTAACTTCCAATTCAGTGGTCATCGAAGTTTCTTCACCATCACCACTTCCTGCACTGCCCTAACCATATCCTCGCTGTACGAATATTATAAACCCTATTCCAATCCGAGTTCATAAATCCACAACACTGCTCCATCTTCATTCTATGGTTGTTTCTTTGTCGTTTCTCCATCCCGGCCATAGTAGTCGTCTGAACTTCAGAGTTTCAGCTTACGGTTAACATTAAATGTCATAGATTTCATTCCTATCTCTTTCCATCTCAGAACTGAGCTCCATACAGTCACCATCAACCCTCTGAAGTCATCACCCATAACTGCAGTCACTTACGGAGATTGTCTGCACTGATTTCTCTCTGTGTGATCTCGTCATCTATATCTCTGCCAACAAACCCATCACCAAAGATCACCACGAGCTTGATGCCAAGATACAAACATTGTCAATTTTATAGCCTGAATTTGCTGCTCCTCCATTACCATCTGCAGATTCAAACCAAATTACATATGGAATGAAAAACAACAACAGCAACACCTGCAATCAATTCATGCCAAACTCCCACTTTTTTCTGCCATCTGCCATTAATCCAATCGTCACCTGCAAACCCAATATCATTTGGCTAAAACAATTAAAATTCACCACTACCTGTGTTCACCGCCACCACCAGATATAGACCGTTGTTGATGTTGCACCATACATGCGCAGCTCTAACAGTCTGATGGATAGTGTAGATCGAACACATAACACCAGTTATTCTTCAATTAACTCCTTGGCTTATATTCATCGTCTTTACTAAACCAAGCATTCCCTGTCTCATAAGCTTCCAAAATCCCAAATTCCATGTTCGTCTTCTTCTGCAGATCATTAATCAACGCCAAAAATGGGTAAAACCCATCTCTGCAATATCAACCCTTATAATCTCCTTCTCGGTCTATTTCAATTACAGCCCTACTTCGTAGCCATGCAAATTCCCAATTCAGTTGCTGTTTTAGATGGTAGATACACCCCGTGAACACAGAAATAACGATGGTATCATCATGTCCACAAACAAAGTTCGCAACCATAATATAACAAACGAAATGGTAGTAATATGATCGAAGTTGCATAAAACAGTAAATAAAGGAAGCTCTGAGCCTTAGGGCTCGTCCTTGCTTCGCATCATAGGGATTCATATGATGATCTAAAAGATGCATAATGTAAAGAGTACGAAGATTATAAGTGCAGAATGTAAATGATATGCAGATTTACGTGATTCAGCACTAAGGCCTACGTCCACGGGGATTGGTGTTTCACTATGTGTTCAAAGATTACAAAGATAGTCAAATGAATTTGAGTGGGGGATGAAGCTAGGGAGGAGATAGAACTCACTTACTCTTACAATTTCTCTCTCCTAAGCTCTCTTTCACTTTAACTAGAAATGGTCGACCCCTCCTCCCTTAGTGGGTTGGGGTATTTATAGGCTTCTTCTGTAGGTCCCTTTCTTCGAGTACAGCTGTCCTTATCATCTTGGTTATTGCGCCTGTCCGACGATATCTTCTTTTCAACCCAGCGTCCTCCAATGGCTTTATGCAGGAACGAAGATAGTCCTTCTTCTTCTTCATAGGATCTTTGACACGTACCCTATGTCTAGAGAGTTTAATGCGAGTGGTTAGGGGTAGTTCGCACGCGTCAGATGGTTGTTTGATGCCCCTGTCACATCCTTGTCGGCGAGACTCATCGCAACCCTTGATCTTGGATCGTCCTCGGGATGAAGTAAAGTAATTCTCTTGATATGCTATGATGCTTCGCGGTAGCTTACTCCTACAGTGCCCCTCAATCCTTTGTCGTTGGATTTGGTCCGAATGCATGTAGATGTTAGATGCCCCATGGGTGTTGAGACGTGGCATCATACCTTGATGTCTTTGGGTTGTGTGTCTTCCACGTGTGGTTCCTCTTACACGTGGCAGATGATAAATCATGTGTATACAATTTTCCCCTTTTCTTCAAGTTTGAAGTTGGTCAAAGTTTGGAGAAAAATCTCTTCACAGTCTCCTCCTCTTCTTGCAACAACTCCCGCTAGAATTTAGGGCACGCTTTCCACTTCTCGCATTTATTCTTTCTCGTTTTCCGGGACGGTTTCATTAATGGCAGTTATAAATAGGTGAACAATTCCAGACGTATTGACTCTTTATTCTCTTTTCATTCCTTATTCTCTTCTCTGTCTTCTTTCTCTCCTGTGAGATTCATTCTTGTTCTTTTGTTCTTAACTTCTGTTGCTACTTATTACTTCAGTTACTGCTTTTAATTAGTTCTGACAAGATCTTCAGAGTTATATCGTTGTCTTCGTTCATCAGGTGCTTGTCAATCATCTCCGTTCATCCATAACACTTTTTAATTCAGGTATGGTGTTTTTCCTGTTTTTGGTTTTGATTGATTTTCCCTTTTCTACTGTTGTTGTGTCTGGGTTTTGTGATGAAGAACATAATATACGAAAGTATATATACTTTCCCCTGTTCTTTATCACAAAACCTAGTATTTCTCTATTGATCGTTAGAGCCTCGTTCCCATGGTTGTGGTTGGGCTAGGGTTTTTAGATTTCATGAAGTTCATCAAAACTGATCATTTTCGTGGTTTTTTCCTGTGTTCTTGAAAATATTTTTTATGAATTGTGATAATCATGGATTTCGTCCTATAATCTTCGTTATCTTTTTTTTTTATCTTCTTTCTTTTTATTCCTCTTGCAGGTATGTCGGATCGTCCTCGTGTTCCATATAGTACTCCCCCATCAAGTCCTTACAGACATCCTCCTTCTAGGAGCCCTGATAAATCTCCGCCGAGGGGTGGTCCGTCTAGATATTCTCAACCTGATCCTCATACCCTCAAGACTTCATCTTCGTCGGGTCCTAGGGTTTCTTTACAGAAGAAAGGGGATCCGCCCAGAGGTTCTCGGTATACGGTTAATCATCCATCGCCTAATACATCTCCTCAGCGTTCGGAACCGATGAACGTCCATCCTATTCGTTATATTGCTCCTTCTGCTGCGACGCTTCCTAAGAAACCCAAAGCTTCGCAAACTACCGTGTTGGTGAAGGATCCTTCTTCAAAGGGGGTTGCACCAAAAGTGTATTTGACTAGGAATGTTTCGACCAAAAGGAAAGCTTCGGATATGAGTCCTCCGAAGAAGCCATCGTCGGGCAAGGCCGCATCTTCTGACGCTGCCCCAGTTATCCGAAGTATTCTAGTTTCGAAGAAGAAGAAGAAGAAAGTCACTTATAGTCACGTTGATCTCGAAGTTTTTAAGGCAAAGCATGGCTTTGAAGCTTTTGATGTTAATTTCTACAACCAATGGGACGATCCCACTTATGACATGGTCGTGAACTACAAATATGATGCTTTCCACCTGTTAACGACCGTGGGGGCCTTCGAGGCAGGTCTTATGTTTCCCATGTATAAATCATGTGATTCTTTCTATTATGATGCCTTGGCCAACCGCGAGGGTTCTACTTCTCATACCCACTGCCGTTAAGTTTTCCAGCTAAGTGGAAACTACCTTCGGACACTTAGAGAGTGTTATCTTTGGAGCCATGGATAAACGACGATAACCTACTACACTCCTAATCCTGCGGAGAAGGATTGGTATACCCCTGAAAACTTCAATGCTTCTTTGGGGGATTACGTCAACGGTAGGAATCGGAAACCATGGAGCGTCGGTCTTCGTACGATGGCAGCCTCCCAAGGTGAGGTTCATCTTTTGAGTGAGGTGAGTGACTCAAAGCTTCGATATGTCCCTGGTATTGAAGGAACTGGAAATCCGAAGCCTTTTCCGAAGAACGATCGTCTCAAACGTGATCACGACTATGAATGACACGCTACTCCTCTAGAGAGCATCGGTCCTTGGGCTCACGGTTGGGCGCCTGGTCCGCATGTATGGCGCCCTACTGTTGATAGCCATCCTCGGGATGGTGCTCCGTCTCGCTATGGTGATTTCTGTCCTTGGAAGCTAAATTTTGCTGGTATGAACTTTGATTATGCCGTTGACGTCGCTGATGCAGATGAAGAGGAGAGTTATGATGCAGTTCTTCCTTCGAAGAGTACTACTACTGTCAAGGTATGATTCCATATACTAATGTGTGATTTACGTATGATTTCCCCTGGAATCAAAGATTAATCATGTGTTTGTTTCAGGCTTCGAAGAAGAAAAGGATTGGTCCCGTTCAGTCTTCTACTGTTGGTGAAGAAGGGTCAGAGATTCCCGAAGTTACTAGTCCCGTGAAAGATGAAGAGGATTCCGATGAGGATGTTACCGATGATGAGGAACGTACTGATACTTCTCCTCCTGGTCACGAAGGTGACAAAAATGTTGATGAAGCGGTGGTGAGAACCTAATCTCTAAGGATAAAGTGAATGATCCTCCGACCGGTCCCGCACATGTTCAAGGGAACGGGGATGCTGACTTTCAAGAGACGATCCCCAACCAAGGGTTCTCCTTTGGTAAGATTTATTCTGCTGGGGGTCCGGTAGATATCAATGCTTCCATGGGGATAACATCTGACTTTTCTATGCTTTCACCGAATGATGAATGGGACGTTCTTGCAGAGGATGAGGTGAGAAGGTAGCTGAGGAGGAGGATAATTCTGAAGGGGAAGAAGCCGAAGCTCATGCCTCTAAGGGAGATGATGCCAAGAAAAATCCCGCGGGCCAAGGGTCCGTTGCTGGTGATGGAGCTCCCGCTGATGTATCTTTGGAAAACTTCGAGAAAGTTGTGATGCACGATGGAGATGATGCAACCTTCGAATGGTTGATGAAGAAAGGCTTGATGTGCGTGCCCAATCCTGCCCCCAGAGTTCCTGGTGAGAAGATTTCCGACGCTTTCACCCGTCAGAGAATGCAGCTGGCGTCCCCTGATGAGGTCGCTGAAGTCTGGGAAAAAGATTTGGGAGCTACCTCGTATAGTCTTCTGGTTGATCCTCCTTCTTTCATTGCTCATATGATGGCCATAGATGATGTCCTTTTCTTAATGATTTTCATGTGGTTGTTCCTTATGCAGCTGGTGAGGAGCGAGCACTACGATCATACCTTGTACCAGTTCTTCAAGATGAAGGCTCTCAAGCTGGAGGTAAAATTGCGCCACAGGGAGGAGGAACTGAATTCTGCTGAGGCACTCATCGCTGCTAAGGATAAAGACATATTGGAGTTGAAGAGTCGGCTGAAGGGGAAAGAGCGGCTTGGTGCTTCCGAAGAGAAACTTCGTCTTGAACTCGCTCTTGTTCGCAGTGAGTTGGAGAAGGCTCGTAGAGGAGCTTCATCTTCTAAAGGTTCGTCTTTTTTCCTTACACTCCTCTTCGTATCTCCCTTTCGTCTTCTTAGTGTGTTGTCTGAGTCTCCCGTCCCTATCTTCAGCGGGTGATGTCAAAGAATTAGCATGGCTTCGAAGTGAGAGGACTCGCCAAGTTTCTCGGATCAGAGAGTTAGTGGAGAAAATTAAGGATGAAGCTGAAAAATGGAATGGGTGGGCCGATGAGCATAATGAACTGGCGGCATGGTATCGAGAAAGACGGGAGCAAATGGTTGATATGCAGAACAATATGAATGCCGATCATCGCCAGTTTAATGGTGCTTTATTTTGGATTCCGGAGAATCTACGGGACGCGCGTGAGGATATTTCTCGTCTAGAAACCAAAGTAGCAAACTTGGAAGAAGATCTTCGCCAGGCTCGTTCATCCCACGATCCTGAAATTAGGGATTACATCCAATGGCTCGTTCGGGAGAGGGACGATGCTAGGGAAGAGGCATGTGCCCTTAGTAATACTTTAAGTGCTCTCGGGCCGATGTTGCTCGTTTAGTGAAATCTGAGAAGGACCTAGAGGTTAATATGTACAGACTCACAAAGGGAATCGAAGGAATGACCAATGAAGTTAATCACCTTCAACACTTAGATTCTATGAAGCGGGTAGAGTTAGACGAGTGTAAATATGCTCTCAAAAATCTTCATCTTGATTATAAGAAAATTTCTGGTGAATACGACTTTCTCAACAAAGCCCGGGATGCCGTAGTAAATGAATATGAAATAACTTCTGAAAAAGCGGGGGTCTAACAACACCACTCAATATTTCGCTTAGCAATCTGTATGGACTAACTCCGAAATACTTTCTAGAGAATCAACTAGACAGTCAGACTCAATCTAGGTTAAAGTATCTCAAGGATTTACTATCTCTCTCTTGTTTTGATTTACTCGAGCTAATAGAAATCAGCGAGTCTTTAATCAAACACAAGGAACAACTTGGATGGTACCAAAGACCAATATCCAAGGATCAATCAATGACAATCAACACCAAAGGTTGGATTATTGTAATTCATGATCTAAACGCACAACCTGTATTATTTCAATTATAAAGATAAAATAATATAATGCGGAATAAAAATAACACAGATACCAGATATTTTGTTAACGAGGAAACCGCAAATGCAGAAAAACCTTGGGACCTAGTCCATATTGAACACACACTATATTAAGCCGCTACAGACACTAGCCTACTCCAAGCTAACTTCGGACTGGACAATAGTTGAAACCCAATCAGTCTCCCACTGATCCAAGGTACAGTTGTACTCCTTACGCCTATGATCCCAGCAGGATATTGCGTACTTGATTCCCTTAGCTGATCTCACCCACAACTAAGAGTTGCTACGACCCAAAGTCGAAGACTTGACAATAAACAAATCTGTATCACACAGACAAGTCTATCAAAGGATCAATCTGTCTCCCACAGATAAACCCTAAAAGGTTTTGTTCCGTCTTTTGATAATAATCAAGGTGAACAAGAACCAATTGATAATCCTGTCTTATATTCCCGAAGAACAGCCTAGAGTTATCAATCACCTCACAACAATCTTAATCGAATGGTATCGAAACAAGATGTTGCGGAATCTTCAGATATATAACCTTCTCAAGTTCGCAGACTAGGTTCGCGGACTTAAGTTACCGGGCAGAGTTTACAAACTCTAGTAGAAATTCTCGGAAAAGAGAACTTCGCCAGTTCGCGGACTGAGTTCGCGGACTTAGCTTCACGCAAGTAGTTTTTCAACTCCAGCTCGGGTTTGAGAATTTTGGAAGTTCGCGGACTGAGTTCGCGGACTTGGCTCACGTCATTCTTCCGGTTCTCTTGATCAACAAAGTTCTCAAACTTTGGTTCAAGGAATATGACTTATACATAAATGTGTTTCCACAACAATACTTATGTCCACCATTGGTTATGTAATCTAAACTCTCATTTCAATAATTGAAACATTCTTAGAGGATGTTATACAGTTGTTACACAATTTCTCGTCAAAGAAATTTTCAAGATGATTGAAACATATCATGACTTTCGTCACATGGTAAAGATAAACTTGGTTAAAGCGAAAAGCTTACCAACTCATATTTCGAGATATAGATAGGCGAGGTATACTCGGCTCGAAATACCAACTGTGTATAATCAAAGTCTATATATATAGCATACGACTTCTTGTCTCAAAGAGTAGGAGATAGAGTAGATATACTTTTGAGTGATAGATAAGTTCAAGTATTCACATACATTTTTGTCGAGAAGTTCCACCGGTTCCTTGAGTAGTTCTTCTACTTGTACGATGAATCGCCATGAAGTCCTTGAGCTCAACTACACTTTATATCCTAGTCCGAGACTTGGCTATAATAGACTAGAAATCAAGACTTATAGTTTTGATCACTAACATTGACAAACATGCTTGAGATAGCAACGCATGCGAGTTCGACCGAGCAATGCTCTAACAGCTTCGGCTAATGTTGAAGGTATACATTTGTTTGGTCGCGGATGGTTTTATAATTCTTCTCTTTTAACCATTTTGTTTCTTTTTTTCCAGAGCTCGAGGGACAGCTTGGCCTTGCAAATGAAAAAGCTGAAAGAAGCTCAATCTTCCTTAGTGCATCAGCAGGGTCAGGCCAAGTATTATGAAGGGCTAGCAGGATTTCTGGATGAAGCAGCGAAGGAGGCAGCCAAGGAAGTATCCCAATTGAAGTCTTCGTTGTCGCAGTCTGAACTCAAGGCCACCGTTATTGCGCATAAGGCTCGTTTCCAACTTTCCGAAGAGGTTAACAAGACCTTGACTAAGATCGAGCAGAGCCTTCTGAAGGATCATGGCATTGTTAAGAAGTACCCTCGTCGTCCTATGACTGAGCCCCTAACCTACATCTCCGATCCTTCTTCGGGAGGAAGTGTCCCTTCGTTTCAGAAGAAGAATCCAGTTGATCACGTCGAGTCTTCCAAGGGGATGTAGGTTTCTAGGTTTGCTTTAGAAATTTGATCTCTGTTGATTACTTGGCTTCGGGCCATTTTTTGTGTATCTTCTGTATTTCTTGTTTAATTCCCCAAACTTCAACTTTTATGGAATGGATCATCGTTTGTTTTGATATGTACATTTCGGATTTATCTGAATTGTCAGTTTATTTATTTTTTAGATAGTGAGCATATCTAAATGTTGAGAAATTATTAAGTAATGAAAGGTGTTTGAATGCAATAACGAAGGGAGGTACCTTCGTCATTGACTTTGGACCTATCACCCCGTCGGCTAACCCTAGGCCAGAGAATTACCGAACGGTGGGGGTTAATGCAGCGTTCTCAGACATATGATGCGTTATTGAATTATTCACATGCATCCATTATATCGAGCCGTTGCTTTAGTAATTGGTTGGGTATCTCTTTCTACTGGAATCCTTCCCCATGGTCCTACACTTATAGACGCTGATAGAGGAGTCCCGAGAGATCTATATAATTACTTCCCCAATAGAGTTTTTGCAAACGATTCATTTGATTGATACGGCGAGTTCTGCTACTTCTCGACCAGATATAGAAGAATATCAAGCGGATGCGCCATATTCTCTTCTTCTGGTATTCTTCATGCAGGTGCAGAACTGCATTGTTTCATGGATAGTATGGCTTGAGGTATTTTGCATTTCGGGGGTGCCTGAGGACTTCTCCTTTCAGGTTACGCAGATATTAAGATCCGTTCCCTGCGATGTCGTGTATTATAAATGGCCCTCCCCATGTTGTTGCTAATTTGCCCCATTTTTTCTCTCGTTGATATTGCGGTATAGTTCTTAGCACATACTGTCCTTCTACAAAATTTCTAAGTTTAACTTTCTTGTTGTACTCTCTTGCCAATCTTTGTTGGTAGTTCTCTATTCTCTGCAGCGCTGTCTCCCTTCGTTCTTCTAGGTCATCGAGCCTTTCCAACATCATATCCGTTGTTAGGTTCTTCTCCCATGCTTCAGTCTTCGTGGTTGGCATGATAATTTCTGTCGGAACGACTTTTTCGGCCCCATAAGTGAGAAGGAATGGAGATTCACCGGTGGCGGACCTGCGTGTGGTTCTGTAAGCCCATAGCACATTGTGCAGCTGTTCACACCATCGACCCTTGTATTCATCTAACGATTTCTTAAGGATAAGAGCCAGAGTCTTGTTTGTGGCTTCGGTCTGGCCGTTACTTTGGGGGTAGATGGGAGTCGATTTGTTCTTCTTGATCTTGAAGGTATCAAAGAGCATGTCTATATTCTTTCCTTGTAGTTGTTTACCATTGTCGGAGACGATTTCCACAGGAATGCCAAATATGCAAATAATATTCTGAAAAATGAATGTGAATACGTCCACGTCTCTGATTCTGGCTAGAGCTTTGGCCTCCACCCACTTGCTAAAGTAATCCGTGGCTACGATCAAGAATCGTATTTTCCATGATCCTTCGATCAGGGCCCCGGCGATATCTACTCCCCATTTTGAAAATGGCCAGGGGCTATCTACCAAATTTAGATTCGTTGCTGGGGCGTGGATTCTCTTAGCAAAACGCTGACATTCTTCGCACCTTCTAGACATCCTGGCTGCATCTTGTATCATTTGTGACCAGTAATATCCTCGCATCTTAGCCTTGGCTAATGATCTCATTCCTCTGTGGTTGCCTGCGTCTCCATAGTGTATGTCCTTAAGGATACGGTGACCTTCTTCTCTGGACAAGCATCGTAATAAATGACCGGGAAAAGACTTCTTGTAAAGAACCCCGTCGCGAAGGTCATACCTCCCTGCTTTTGATTGTATTTTTGGTCCTGCTTCAGGTCTGTGGGAAGCGTTCCTTCTTTAAGAAATAGATGAACTCTGATTCTCCAATCCTCTTCGTTACTGAAATTTTCATCCTCATTAGCTCTTGATGGGATATCATCTTCGATAAAGTCATCTTTAATATCTTCTCCAACATCATCGTCAGCGATGTCCTCCCTCACATCGTCCTCACGATTTGTGGCGAAGGATTGTTGCGGGTTGATCGAAGGTTCATATACTCTTGTTATCTTGATGGCCTTGACGCTTTCATCCCTTAGCATAGATGATATGTATGCTAAGGCATTAACATGCCTGAGGTCTCTTCTACATAGATGTCAGAACTTGATGTTGGATATTTGTGATGCTAGGGTTTGGACCAGAGCCATATATGCCGAGAGGGTCTCGTCATAAACATTGTATTCCATCTCCACTTATCGAATGACTAGTTGTGAATCGCTTGTTAGGCGTACGTACGTTATTCCCATTTCTATTATCAACCGAAGAGCATGTACTACGGCTTCGTACTCCACGATGTTGTTGGTATGCCCCTTGAACTCCATCCTTAGTGCGTGCACGATCCTATCTCTGGTCGGGGTGGTGATAACGATACCTATACCCACTCCTTCTTTGTTCCTCGATCCATCGACGAAGACCTCCCATCGTCTTTGACTTGAGGGTTCGAGTACATCAACCGGATCTTTAGCGTCCTCTTCTGCTTCTGGGATGTCCTTCACCTATTCGTCATTGTCCAGGGGTAAGTCTGCTAGAAAATCCGCCAATACTTGTGACTTTTGCAGTTTGGATCTCGTGGATGATATTGAATTGATCAAGATTAGTATTCCATTTTTCTATTCTTCCCACTTTCCCGGTATTTTTGAGGACATCTTCCAGCGGCGCCTTGCATGGGAAACGAACGTAATGGGTTAAGAAGTAGGTTCTTAGCTTTTGGGTTGCCCATACTAGTGCTAGTATGAGTTGTTCAATCTTCGTGTAGTTTCTTTCCGCCGGGTTGAGAGTCTTGCTGACATAGTAGATTGGTTGCTCAACCTTTGTGTTGGTTTTGACCAATACTGCACTCACTGCGTCTTCGATCGCTGCTATGTAAAGGGCCATCACTTCACCAGGATCGGGCTTCTGGAGGATCGGGATCATGGCCAGGTATTCCTTAATCTTCTGGAAGGCTTCTTCACATTCAGCGGTCCATGTGAATTTACTTCCTTTCTTGAGGATGTTGAAAAAGTGCTTGCATTTTTCCGACGATCTGGTGATGAATCTTACCGGTGCTTCCAATGATCCGTTGAGCTTTTGGACCTATTTTAAGTTTCTTGGGGACGACATTTCCACAATGGCCTGGATTTTAGCAGGATCGACTTCGATGCCCCTCTTCGTTAATAGATATCCGAGGAACTTTCCCGACGTGACGCCGAACGTATATTTTTATGGATTCACTTTCATCTTGTGCTTCCTCATGGCTTCGAAGATATCTCGAAAGTTTTGGTGGTGATCTTTTCGCAGCTTACTTTTGACGAGCATGTCGTCAACATAAACTTCTAAAGTGTTCCCAATCCATGGCTTGAAGATAGCATCAACCATCCTCTTGTATGTTTCCCCTGCGTTCCTCAGCCCGAAAGGCATCCGAGTGTAACATTAGAGGCCGTGCGGGGTGTAGAACGTCGTGTGTTGTTGATTTTCTTCTGCCAGGTCTACCTGGTTGTAACCAGAATATCCATCCATAAATGAACGATCTTCGTATCCTTCAACAGCCTCTACCAATTGGTCAATGCTTGGTAGTGGATAACTATCCTTCGGACACGCCTTATTGAGGTTGGTGAAGTCGATGCATATCCTCACTCCTCCATTCTTCTTTGGTACGATGACCATGTTCGAAATACAGGTTAGATACTTCACTTCCTTAATGCATCCAGCCTCCAACAGCTTGCGGAGTTCTTTCTCGATCGCCTGGTGATACTCTGGTGCGACTTTTCGTACTTTCTGTCTAAAAGGATTCGTGCCTGGCTTTATATGAAGCTCGTGCTGGATTATTCTCGGATCGATTCCTGGCATATCTCCTAGCTTCCATGCAAATACTTTCGCATATTCCACAAGTAGCTTGATTAGGGATGCTTCTTTTTCCTTATCCATTAGAGTGCCTATCTTGATCATCTTCGGGTCTTCTTAGGTCCATATATTGATCTCCTTCATGGGTTATACGGGTGTGAATGTAGGCTTAGGTTCCCCTAGGAGAGGGACGTTCTTTAATTGCTATTTGGCAGGCTTTTCAGCCCCTTTAGCCGTTGAAGTACCTGCTTCGGTAGTTAGGACGACACTTTCTTTTGTCAAGCTCTTTCCTGAAATTTCTTCGAGATACAGGTTGATCGCTTTGTCCTTGGCGGCCGCTTTGTTTTTTTTTTCCGGGACTTCCATTGCTCATCTTGTTCATTGTTGAGTTGGTTTTGTAGAGCTTGGCATTCTCGGGCGGTTACCTGATCTCCCTTAATTTCCATTACCCCTTCGGGTGTTGGGAATCTAAGGTATTGGTGGTATGTCGCTGCTACTCCCTTGAGTTTGTGTACCCATCTTCGACCGATGATGGCATTGTAGGGTGAAGGAGCGTCTACCACGCTGAACCGAGTTTCGATCTTCATTGGTCCTGCCTTTACTTCTAACACGATGTCTCCTAAAGGCTTCCTAGGTGCGCCGTTGAATCAATAGATGGTGTAATAAGAGGACACCAGTTGCTCATCATTCAATTCCATTCGTTTGAACGTACCGTAAAACAGAACACTGACTGATCTTCCTCCATTAATCAAGATCTTTTTGACGTTGCATCCTGCTATTGGTAAAGTGAGAACTAAGGGATCGTTGTGGTCCTCCATATCTTCTTCCACATCTTCGACGTCGAATGTCATTGGTGCATTCATCCATTCTTCATGCTCATCAACTTTGACTCTGTCAATCTTGTACATCTCGCAGTAGTCCTCAAACTGTTTTTTCAATCTTTTTTCCTATCTGGGCAGTTAGCGAGGGTCTGCTAGTCTCGGAGCATGAAATGGTGTTGAGTGTTCAATTACCCTCAGGTAATTGAACTTGCTTGCTTCGTTTTTCCCTGTCATCGGTTTCTGCCTTCTGAACATATTACTTGAGATCACCCGCGTCAATCAGCTTTTGGATCATCATTTTGAGATTCTTGCACTTTTCAGTCTGGTGCCCGTTGAAGCAGTGATACTCACAGTAGTCTCTTGACTTCTCAGATCGAGGTGGTTGCGTTTCTTTGGACCATGGCCACTCTAAGTTTTCTTGATCCTTAATCTCCCTTAGGATGTGAGTGTAGTTGGTGTTTAACTTCGTGTACACCTGATCTTCAAATTTCCGATCGTTACGCCGACGATCATCCCTTCGTCCTCTCCTATCTTCGTTGGGACGTTCAGCTGAGTTTCTCCTCTTGGATCCCCTAGCTTGCTCCACGGAGTTAGTTCGGTGAGGTCTCTGCGTTTGGTCCCTCGAATTTTCTCGCTGAATTTCTTCTAATCTGGCGTGTTTTTCGATGGTAACTCGAAGGTATCCTTCGGTTGTGGGTACACTTCCATGGATCTCGACAAACAGCGGGCTCATTCTATCCAATCCCCATTTGTAGCAATTGATGCTGACCACCGGATCTGCATTCCCTATTGCTTGACAGATTCTGTGTCATTTATCGGTATATTCTTTGATGTTTTCTTTGTATGCGACCGCCAATGAGAAGAGCTTGTCCATCCATGTGTTGATGGCCTTGTTATACATGTAAGTTCTCAAGAATTTCTCGGTGAGATGGCTGTAGGAATCAATGGAATTGGGTGGTAAGTTATCAAACCAGGATAATGTCGATCCTTTCAAGCTCGAAGGAAAATATTTGCAGAGGACCGCGTCGTCCTAATCCTATCGGGCCAAAATACGGTTATAATAACGAAGGTGGATCGCGGGGTCGCTATCCATCGTAGCATTCAAACGCTGGTATGGGACACTTCTGAGGAATGAGAGCTTTGGCCAAGTGTGGGGTCAGTGGTGTGGTGCTGGATTCCCTCATTAATTCTTCTAGCCTTCCTCCTCCTTGTCTTGCTTTCAGTTGTTTGATTTCAGACATCATTTCGGCACGAAGGTCCTCCATTGCACGCTGGTGATCATCTTGGATTGAGGATCGTCCTGATTTTCGATTCTCATTATCGAAATAGTCCTAGTCTTCAGAAACGTATTCTGGATCGGATGATCTGTTTCCTATGGCTGCTCTTCGGTTTAATGGCTCGGGATTGTTGGAATTTGTCACGACGATCCTTCGGTCATGATTCGGATCTGGTGCTTTAGAATTTGCTTCATCATGCTGGTGGGCCACTCCTGCACTTTGGGCGATCTTGTCTTTGAGCTCTTGATTTTCCTGAGCCAATAACGCTACTGCATCTGCGTATACTTTCTGGACGTTTTCAATTTCTCGAGCTCTGCTATTAGTTGGAGGGACTGATTCGATCCTTGGTTCGGTGTCACGTCTTGCCTTTGCCCTCCAATGGCCATAGTATGATCTTCATCAACTGTTTGGATTAAAGGCATAGGCGGATCGAGAGTTGCCACTGGTGGCTCAACATGCGGGGTCGCTCGCCGGTTTATTGTCATCAAGGGTTTGGAAGTGGGTAAGGTTTGGTTTTGATAATTTGTTGACGGCATTCCGAAGGCTGGTTGTTGCATCGTAGAATCTGCAAATCCTTCGCGTTGTTCGTGAGCACGGGATGTCGCTGATGTCTTCGCTGCATCAGCTTTGGCCGCTATAGCTTTGACTGTTGTTGCTGCTACAACATTGGCATCTAGTGGTGAGGTTATTTTCGATGTATCCGGCTTATGGCTTGGTGCCTTCGTCTTGTCACCTTTTTGTTTACTGCGTGTCATAACTGGTGTCGTCCTTGGTGTTTCTTTGGATGATGCTTTTGTTTTTCCCACATCCTTCGTTTTCTCCATCTTTGGTTCTCTGCAAAAATGAAACGTCGTCGAAAAAACAGAATCCACATGGGTTTTGTTAGCAAAATTAATTGAAAGAGAGAGGGCATAAATGTTAGATGCCGATGTTGACCAACTACAGTGCCCCTCAATCCTTCGTCGTTGGATTTGGTCTGAATGCATGTAAATGTCAGATGCCGATGTTGAGACGTGGCATCATACCTTGATGTATTTGGGTTGTGTGTCTTCCACGTGTGGTTCCTCTTACACGTGGCAGATGATAAATCATGTGTATACACGGCCCTGCTTGCATAAACTTCAGTCAGTAGAACAATAAAAAGCATGAGAAATTGATGTCACTAGATTGTATTACAACTCTCTCTAATCTTCGATATCCCTGTAATATCTCCATCCTGCTCATGAAAATGTTTGTAACTGCATCTAATCGGAGAAATATAAACGCTCTGCTCGGATCCATTTTCTATGATACAAACACAAGTAGTTGGTCGAGATTTGGTTGTGTATTGATAAATAAGAAATTATGTCTTGGATGCTTGGTATATGGTGGGGAAGTTGACACATAGCACTTTCATTCACATTTGTTCCCATTCCGAAGAATAGTATGATGGTGCGCAACATGAGTCAAAGGCTTGGCAGCTCAAAAACTCATTAGTTAAGCTGCCTCTGGGTGCTGTGAGAGTACCATCTTTAGTTGCTTTCATCGCAAACTGCTCCTGACTTTTAGTTTAACCGCCTATTCGTTAGGATGCTCAGAATTTCTTGTAACTCCTGCAAAGTGACTAAAATAATGTTATTAGTCCACAATGTAATTGAGTCCTAGCTAATGTAGTTATGGGTGTAAATGTGTTGCACTTACGTGCTTATCAAATTCCCCCACACTTACATTTTTCTAGTCCCGAGCAAAACAAAAACGAAAATATATCTACACTACAGCTGGAAAAATATCCTCTCAACAGCTGGATAAAGAGTAACATCGGGAGATAAATATCCGCTCAACAGCTGACCATGTCATGCAAATCCTTTAAGACCCGCTCAACAGCTATACGCATATTTTTTTGAAAAATCATAATAAAAATGAGGACCTATAAAAATCTAAATTCTTAACCACTCCCCCACACTTAAACATTACATTGTCCTCAATGTAATTGAATCATCCAACGTAGAAAGTAAGGTAGGAAATTCCTAAAATGATATGCGAAAAGTAAACAAGGACATAGATATACCTACTGGAATATACATAAAGGATCCCCATATACTAATAACCTGAAAATTTGGGGATCAACCCAAAATACAATATTTACAAATGACAGCTTCGTACTTATGTTATGATACCTTGAAGAACAAAAATAAAAAGTCACCCCAAAACCTGGTTTCTACTTCACATGGATGTGAGTAAAGAACAAAATATGGAGATACTATTGGGGTTGGGAAATATCAATTGGTCCATGTACGATGTTTGCATAGGCAAATCCTCTTGGTACTTGGATGAAAAGTAATCCAACAAAACCTTAGAAGCACACTATTCTAAACCCTAAATTAGGTAACTTTAGGAAGTCTAGGGGTCTAGAAACAACCTCTAAGTCGGGTGAATGATCTTGTGAGATAGATTCATCCATGGAATTAGGCAAATCATCTACATAATCATCCACAGGGTCATCTATAGTGCCTGAAACAAATTTTTAAAACACAAAACAAGTCAAAAGGAAAAAGAAATTCTAAAATAAAAGAAAAATATTGTACAAAAAAATAAAATACTAAAAAAAAACTAATTACAAAATCAAAAATACTAATTACAATATTCCACAATAGCATGGTGTTTAACTAGTAGACAGACGCAAGTACGGATCGAAGCCACAAGGAGCGATGGAAAATCCTAAAACAAAACAAAAATATTGTACCAAAAATAAAATAAAATTAATTACAAAATTAAAAATACTAATTACGATATTCCACAACCGCTCCCCAGCAGCGGCGCCAAAAATTGGTAATTTTTCGGGATTACATATATAATAACCGCAATCGCACGGTGTCTAACTAGTAGACAGGTTCAAGTACGAGTCGAATCCACGTGGAGCAATGTAAAATACTGTAAGCAATACTCCTCATAGAAGTTTCTTCACCATCACCACTGCCTGCACTGCCCTAACCATATCCTCACTTTGCGAATACTATAAACCCAATTCCAATTCGAGTTCAGGAATCCCCATCACAGCTCCATCTTCATTCTCTGGATGTCTCTCTGCCGTTTCTCCATCTCGGCCACAACAATCGCCTGAACTTCCGAGTTTCAGCTTACGGTTAACATTTCATGCCATAAAATTCATTCTTATCTCTGTCCATCTCAGAACCGAGCTCTATACAGCCACCATCAACCCTCTGAAATCATCACCCATAACTGCAGTTCACTTCCGATAATTGTATGCACTGATTTTTCTCTGTATGATTTTGTCATCTATCTCTGCCAACGAACCCATCACCAAATATCACCACGAGCTCAAAGCCCAGATACAAACATTGTCAGTTCTTATAGCCTGAATTCGCTGCTCCTCCATTACCATCTGCAGATTCAAACCAAATTCCATATTTAATGGAAGACAACAACAGCACCACCTGCAATCAATCCATGCTAAACTCCCACTTTTTTTTTGCCATATGCTATTAACCCAATTGTCACCTGCAAACCGAATTCCATTTGACTAAAAAATTAAGATTCACTTCTGCCTGTGTTCACCGCCACCACAAGAAATCGATTGTTGTTGATGTTTTACCACACATGCGGAGCTCTCACAATTAGGTACATAGTGTAGATCGAATACATAACACCAGTTCTTCTTCAATTGACTCCTTAGCTTGAATTCATCTTCTTTACTAAACCATCACGAACTCAAGCATTCCCTGTCTCGTAAGCTTCCAAAATCCCCAATTTCATGTTCGTCTTCGTCTGCAGATCATAATCAACGCCAAAAATGGGTAAAACCCATCTTTGCAATATCAACCCTTATAATCTCCTTCTCGATCCATTTCAATTACAGCCCTATTTGGTAGCCATGCAAATCCCCAATTCAGTTTTTGTTATAGATGGTAGATACACCCCTGCTTGAATAAACTTCAGTCACTAGAACAATTAAAACCATGAGAAATTGATGCCACCGGATTGTATTACACCTCTCTCTAATCTTCGATATCCCTGTAATATCTTCATCCTGCTCATGAAAACGTTTATAACTGCAGCTAATTAGAGAAATGTAAATACTTTACTCGGATCCATTTTCTATGATACGAATACAAGTAGCTGGTCGGGATTTGGTTGTGTATTGATAATAAGAAATTATGTCTTGGATGCTTGGTACATGGCGGGGAAGTTTATACGTAGCACTTTTATTCCCATTTGTTCCCAGTCCGTAGAATAGTAAGATGGTGCGCCAGCATGAGCCAAAGACTTGGCAGTTCACAAACTCATTAATTAAGCTGCCTTTAGGTGCCGTGAGAGCGCCAGCTTTAGTTGCTTCCGTCCCAAACTGTTTCTGGCTTCTAGTTGAGCCACCTATTTGTTCGGATGCTTAGAATTTCTTGTAACTCCTACAAAGCGACTAAAATAATGTTACTAGTCCAATAACGAGTCCTAGCTAATGTAGTTATAGGTGTAAATGTGTCGCATTTACGTGCTTATCACTTACGCCAGTTATGAACAAAATAGATTTATATCCAATATTTTTCTCTCTTCTCGCCAGTTACGAAAAAGAAGTTAAGATAGCGATATTAATGTTAGAGGCACTAAGATACAAGATTTTCTTGAGAAAAATAATCATCGTCAAAAACTATTCTCTATGACAACTACAAACAAATAGAGCAATTAATGCTATGTGAATCAACAAGAATTATAACTTCCCTATCCATGTACGGACATAGAAATTAAAGTTCACCACTTATTCCCTGACGGTTATGCCATCAAGGAGAAAATCTCTTAGAAAACATCTTACGGAATTTTGTAGTAGTATATTCATAAAAGTGTCATCGTCGAGAGACCAATACTGCAATTCTCAAAATAGTTTACTCCTCTTATGAAAAGAGTTAAATTCTTAACCTATGATAAAATATGAGATAAATGTTCTAATCACCATAATATAATAGCAAAGAACAAATCTCACAAAATAAGCAATATATATATATATATAATCCATGTTCATTAGATATTGCAAGTCATCTTCCAAAATAAATTTAATTAAATAAACTTTAAACATGCAAGATAATAGTATTTGGAATAGCTAATGTCACACATAAAAACTACTCCAAAAGTTAGTATTACTCCTTAAACAATAAAAGTAAATTCCTACAAGGAGTTAATTGGTAACGCGACAACTCATTACTAAGAGTTTTTGCGGAGAATTCCCTCTCATTGCTGAAGAATCCGTTGATAATTGGATCATTCAAAATATCTTACATCCTCAGAGATATTAGTTAACTCCTTAAGATCTGCTTTAAGGCTACACAAGGTATTTTTCCACAGATTAAGCTTTTGTTCATAGTGAGTTGCCTCTTTAAAGGAGTGAGTTAACTGATATCAATTAACTCACTAAGACTTGTTATTCTTCAAGGCAAGATTCATCCTCTCCAAATCATTCTGAAGCTTAACAAGAATCTTTTCATTTTTCTCCGATCTTTGACACTTTTCTTTAGAATGGCCACAACTAAAGTGTAGTGAGAAGAGAGATAATAACCAAGACGTATGGTTCATGTTATAGCATTTCTCGGTTGAACCCATTAGCGTTGTGATAACTGCATATTTTACATATATTTAATGTCAATTTCATGTTAGTATTTGCTATCTTTCTGGTGAATTATTGTATATTACGTTTGTTTTCTATTTTATTTGTTTAATTAGGTGAATTATCTAAAAGGAAGTGAAACTCGCTCAAATCCAAGATCATCTTATAAAGGACGCGAATACGAAGCCAACGGCGAAAGAAGGGAGTCATTTTGAGTTCGTACGAAGAAGTTATAAGCAAAACAAGAACTTGGGAGACTAAAAGGGAAAATGGATTTAAAGAGCAGTGCTATTGGCACCCCCACTGTACGTTAATGGGCAGTCATTTTGTTAATGGGTGAATTGTTTCAAAGGAACAATTAAAGGGAGTGGAGTCTGTTACATGGGGGGAAGCATATTTAATTAGGGCACCACCTTCTTCTTTCTCCATTCAACCGATGGTGATGATCACGACAACAATGTTCTGAAAACCGGCCCGGCCCGGCCGGTCAGCCCGGTGAATCGGTGACCCAGTCACCTTTCCGGCCGTTCCAATAGTGACCCAGCAATTTCATTAAAAACTGGTTTATTTTGTGAGATTCGGGTGACCCTGCCGGGTTAACTCGTGATTCAGCGGACCCTGTACGATTCAACGGGTCAATAAAAATAAATAAATCTTCCATATTCTAGCCGAACAAAAAGGGGCTGAAAGATTTCTTCTGGGTCTTCCAACATATCATCCAAACAGGGAGATAATTTCACAGAGACATGATGAATTTTAAGATTATAGATCAAAGAAAAGTGAGGTTAATCTTCCAAAAAAAGTTAACATAATATATATAGATCTTCTTTTCCCCCTTTCTATAAAGCAGAAATTTCAAATCACAATATCTTCATCATGCTAAGAATCAAAATCACAAAACAATTTCTTCAAATCATATTTCAACACACACCCATATCAAGAAGAACAAAAATCAACAGGCATCCATAATAAAAGAAAATTACATAAGTAAAAGTTGACATAAAAGGGAAATTGTTATTGATATAAGTTAAGGGAAAATTGGTTATCAAAAACAGGGAGAAAGAAAAGAAGAAAATAAGAAACTATAAATTATTTTATCCCCTATTTAGTTACAACAGCAGAGAAGCAGATAGATGCTGGGAGAAAAAATGAAACAAAGAGACGAAGAGAGTTTGAGAACACCCAATTTTATCTTTAGTTTATGATTTTATTGACTTGAAGAGTGCGACACTTGGACTTGGAAATAGCTATTTGAAGCGTGTCGTAGGTGCAACAAATTATTCGATATATTTCCCACTAATTAACTAGTAATATAGCGGTAGTAAGGATCGTTCCCACAGAGAGCTGTGTAATTGATAGGTTATTTGATCACCAAAATTGTAATAAAAGCATAACACAAAAAGGGGGGATTATTTGATTAAAGTAAAATAAAAAGAATAACAAAGAAAGTAAAGATGATTAAGGAATCATTCGCCGCCACTGAACATAAAATACTCGTTTATTCCATGTTAATTTTCTATTATCACCAACCGTAGAATAGCAATAAGCTCTGCTATCCCCGGAATTCCTGTTGTCACTGGATACGGAAGCGCTCGATTACCATATTCTATCCATCTGAGCCACCATGAATAAGCTCTCGAGGTGTAACCCATCGAATGCATTAAGTTTTGTTAATTAGGTTGATCCTAGACGCATAAGCTCGGTCTGCTTACTAGTGTCATCTCTATACACAATTGCTTAACAGTATCCTTCTGTCATCTTTTGTAATGTACTACTTGTGTATGGAATTGAGTGACTATTACACGTATCACCAACCCCAATACTAACAGAAGAACTACTATCATGTTAATTCAAATGGCTAATTGAATAACCCAATGGTAATCTTATACACTAAAATTAATAGAGATAATCGACAAGAAAAATCAACTTAAAATAAACTTGTAAAAGGAATTAGAATTTCATTATTCAGGATATTGAAATCATCCTTAATCAATGAAATAATTAGCTAAACATATTATAAAAGAGAAGAAAAAAATCTTGATTTTTTCCAAAAGGGATAAACCCAAAAATATATTGAATAAAAAACTTTCTATCTCTTTTTGTATTTTTTTCTCTCTCTCCAAAGTTGTATCCTCTCTCGGCTTCACAAGACTATTTATAGTTTTCTGCGAGACCTACCTTCACCTACAAGTCCGCATCGGATAACTATTACCCATAGCTGGTGCCTATCCTAATTACTTGCACCGACATCAAATGACCCTCTGGAGAAAAGATCCAACCGAGACCATAGCTCCCCAACTTCTGAGCTTGGACCACACCGCCTCCGTGACTTCTCGTTCATCTCCGTTGTACTCGAGCTTTACTATATCATCCGTCACCAGCCATCGAGTTCATCTCCTTACAGTTCATCATCAACACCGTAACCAAACGATCTCCGATCACCTGTAACAACGAATGATCTCAGCACCATCTCGACCGGCTTATCTAAAGTCTTCAAGCTCTGTCCAGTTCCAAACCAACTCGAGCTCAACTCTCGCCATCGATACCAACATCCACAGCTCCGAGCTACGTTATCCATAAATCATCGTCATCATGATGATCAATCAACGGAAGCAGGGATCATTCGCTGCTCGTGTTCAATCTTTTCTCCTCTTCATGAACCATCCTTCTTATCACTGCCAATGACAACGACTCCTTCGATATTCATGGCTATCAATGGCACCAAACGACCATTCCCTGGAAGCAACCATGTCGACTCCATTCTGCTGCCATACTCGAGCATCATTAACAGAGAATAATCTTTGTTTTATCTCTTGTATATCCAACCCATATCACGTCAATATATCGAATCGAACCCAAGTCTTTTTTTAGTCTCTGATTAATTCCATCGATCACTATTCCCTGTTAATCTCCGAACTCCATCATCAGCAACAAGACAACAATGGTTCCCGAAAACCAAACCTCCGTCGAGTTCTTCTGTTGAGTTAGGGAAGAAGAAGTGGCATCCCCTTAACAATTGACTTGACTGCCTTTAGCAGTATTCAAAATGTGGCTTCCCCTTAATAGAACGGACGCCCCCTAGTAAAACACCGAACTGCCTTTAGCAGTTCCCTTGAACTTGACTTCCCCTTAACAGGAAGGCGCCGCTTAACGAATAGTGAGGGTACCAATAGCACTGATCCTGTAAAATGACCATTTTGTCCTTTGAGCCTTCCAAGTTCTTGTTTTGCTCATAACTTCTTCATATGAACTCAGAATGACTCTGTTCTTTCGCCACTGTCTTCGTCTTCTCGTCCTCTACACAATGAAAAGTAGAAATCTTGTACTCAAACGAATTCCAATTGGTTTCTGGCCCTTCTCCAGTTGTAGCTAGCTTCTTTCTTTGCACAATTAAGTACCATTTCACTTCTTTTGGACGATTCACCTAATAAAACACAAATAAGAGAAAACAAGTGTAATATACAATAATTTGCAGGAAAACCAACAAATACTAGCATGGAATTGACACCAAATATATGTGAATTATGCACTTATCACTATAAGCTACACACGTTGATGTTCATCAAAAGAGTTCATTTTTTGTTTTGATAATACAGTGGAAGTTGTATGTTATTTTTGACATAAACTAATGTATGTATGACCCAGTAACCCGGGTTGAACCATATGACCTTGACCCAGTAATTTTTCTGGTTCGATGTCCGGTCCGATTTTCAGAACATTGCATGGCAGCTGATGATCAAGATGATGGAGGATTTTGGAGAAGTGATATTCGAAATTCTGAAGGCATCATTGGGTTACGGAAGGTGAGACAAAGCTTGGATAAAAGCTTGATTTCCACAAATCAGTGGTGCTCAAGTTTGGGGTGAATTTCAGTTGAAATATCGGTGAAGATGGAGAGCTCGTTGTTTGCTGGCTGATGATCGCCATCCCGGTGATGGCTGACTTGAGCGGATTCTTGAGCTTGGATTAGTCCTTGGATCTATGAAGGACATATAAGACGTCGGTTAATCTCATTATCGAGTTTAGGGAGGTGCTGCCATTAACAAAGATGAAGCTGTAAAACATGGCAGCAATAGAGAGGTTGAGTTAGAGTTTGTGTTGTTGTGGATGTTATTATTAAGAGATGATGGAGTTCGAGTTTATAGAAATCACGGAGCATTGTTTGCTTCCATTCATGGCAGTGGTGACGAGTTCATGATGAGAGATGGGTTTTAATGGGACGAGCTCGAGAAGGCATTGATCATGATGATCAAAAATGACTGATATTGAGTTCGAGGTTTTTAAGGGAATGGTGGCTGCTACATTCAGTAATGGAGATGAACATGACAGTGACGTGGGCGGCAGAAGATAACGAAAATGATTTATATCCCGCAGGTTGGATCCTGCGGGTTATACCGAGTGAGAGAGAGAGTGGTTGGGATCCACACTAACCCACTCCCTGTAAAATCGTCGGGATCCAACCCGTTGTGAGTGTATCACTTCCGCAGAAGATAACGAGAGAGAATACGTGTGGTGGGGCCTGGCTGCAGTACTTGTGGGAAAGGAAAACACGCTTCTGGATGAGTGTTGACGTGTTTTGGAGAAAATGAATGATTGGTGCAAGGCGGCTCATTGAATCTAGACATATCGATGTAGCATATGAAAACGCATGCAGTTCTTGGAGGATCGAATGGACTAGAAGTCGTGTATACATTTCTTAGGTGTGCTCCGTTACACCGAATCAATGCAGGCTAATTTTGTGATGGACTCAACCGACTTTGTTCCCTCAAGTACGGTTTTTATGGATCTACTCGGGTGATTGAAGGCTAAAAATAGAAGTCAAAACCCAAAGGAAAACTCACCTCTTCTTTATTTCTTTTTCTCTAGCTAGAATACAAAACAGAGAGAGAAACGTCTATTTTAGTTTTGTTATTTTTTTCTTTCTCTTTTATGTTTTTGTAGATATTTTAGTTATATCAAGTTAATTTATTATCTTATTAGGCATGGTTTCAAAGTCATGAATAATGAAATTTTGTAGATATTTTAGTTATATCAAGTTAATTTATTCTCTTATTAGGGATGGTTTCAAAGTCCTGAATAATGAAATTTTAATTCTTCTTACAATTTTATTTCAAGTTGATTTATCTTGTCGATTGTCTTTATTGTTTTTATTGTCTATGATTATTATTGGGTTGTTTCTTCTACTAGTATTGGGATTGGTGATTGTTAGAGCACTGTTCTGTTGAACTTGCAAGCATTACTATCTCAATCTTGTTTGTCAAGTTTAGTTATCAAAACTATAAGTCTTGATTTCTAGTCTACTTATAGCTATGTCTCGGAATAGAATAGAATGTGTAGTTGAGCTTTAGACTTCACGACGTTCATCGGTTGAAGACGAAGAACTACTAAAGGGAGCTTGTGGAACTTCATCAACAAAAGGTATGTGGAGACTTGAACTCATCTATCACTCAGAAGTCTATTCTATTTTATCTCATATTGAGACAAAGTCGTATAGCTATGTAGAATTTACATTATACACATTTGATATTTCGAGCTGAGTTTAACTCGTTTATATATTTCTTGAAATATATGTTGGAAATCTTTTTGCTTTAACCACGTTCATCATTATTCTTGACGGAAGTCAAAAGATGATCATGTGAAAATCACCTGGTAACATCTTACATGATTTGTGTGAGAGAGTCATTTTATGTAGACTCGGAATGTTTCGTATTGATCATTCGATCACTTGAAAATTTCTTATAAACTAATAGTTTGTGTGAGACAACTATTGTCGTCTTCTAAGAATGTTTCAATGATTGAAATGGGAGTTAAGAGATAAAACCGATGTCTGGATACACTACGGTTTGTGTACTTAGTGTACGAACTGTTTTGACGAAATTCAGGACGGGAAGTTTGCATACCCGTTCGCAAACTTATTTAGTTGTTTAATTCAGGGTACTTAAGTTTGCATAACCGTTCGCAAACTGATTTAATTGTTGAAGTCCGGGAACCAAGTTTGCGTACCCGTTCGCAAACGGTTTCAACTAAGTTCGGTCTGGAGCTAAAGTTTGCATACCCGTTTGCAAACTATTGGCTTGTGATCAATGTCCGGAACTTAAGTTTGCGTACCCGTTTGCAAACTTAAGTGTTTCAAGTTCTAAAATCGGTTAAATATGATTTCATACTCATGAAAAAATACATTTATAAATTAAGGAATGCAATCTTTGCAAATTGTGGCTAAAATGTTCATGAACTGATTCTTTTGAATCAATATGATTTTGCTTCAATTGTGTCTTGTATATTTCTATGAGAATATAAACAATTGAATAACTCTATGAGTAACACAATTAGATTCATTTGTTTATCAATTGATCTAAAAGTGTTAAGATGAACATGGTTAAGAAAAAAGTGTTCATATGGCTAACTTCGGTTAACTGTTATTGAGCCAACTCAATATACGCGTTTAGGTACAGTTACTCATATCTAAATGAAGGTATATTTCATTTTTGTGTAACAAGCTAAAGACCATCTAATGGTGTAGAGATATTAGCTTGAATCTTGAATCAGGTTTCATCTAATGGTGAATATTGATTGCTTTGTTCCAAAGTTATGAAACCCTGATTTGAAAACTACATAAAGGAGAACTCTAGCAATTGGGAAACCTAATCCCCACACCTCATGTGTGATACTAGTTGCGACTAGAGTCGATTCTCCTTTAACCTAGGTTTTTCCTAAAACCATTATAGGTTAACGACTTAAAGACCTCATTGGGATTCTAAAGCCAAACCCAACTATTTTCTCTGTAGTTGCGTGTTATGATCTTACTTGTTATATCGTATTAAGTACTATCTTCTCTAAGATTTGGTCGAGATTTATCTCCGATAGGTAAAATATAAAAGTAGTCACAAAGCTCTTTGTCTCATTGTTTGTGATTCCACAATAACTTGTTCTACTACCATATAGTTAAGTTATTGTGAGTTGATTGATATTTCTAGGCTGTTCTTCGGGAATATAAAATCGGATATCAATTGGTTCCCGTTCACCTTGATTTATCAAAAGACGGAACAAAACTTCGTAGGTATTTCTGTGGGAGACATATTTATCTATTAAAATAGACTTTTTTGTGGGAGGCAGATTTGTTTATCAAGTTTTCGACTTTGGGTCGTAGCAACTCTTAGTTGTGGGTGAGATCAGCTAAGGGAATCAAGTGCGTAGAGTCCTGCTGAGATTCAGAGGCGTAAGGAACGCGATTGTACCTTATTCAGTGTGAGATTGGTTTGGGCTCAACTACATTCCAGTCCAAAGTTTACTTGTAGTAGGCTAGAGTCTGTAGCGACTTCATACAGTGTGGTGTAAAAATCTGGACTAGGTCCCGGTATTCTTTTGCATTTTCGGTTTCCTCGTTAACAAAACTTCTGGTGTCTGTGTTATTTCTTTTCCGCATTATATTTATTTATATAATTGAAATATCACAGGTTGTGAGTAGTTCAATCAATTGGTAAATCCAACCTTTGGTTGTTGGTTGAAATTGATTGACACTTGAACATTGGTCTTTGGTACCGTTCAAGTTGTTTCTTGTAATAATCAGGCTCGCAGATTTCTGTCTATTTGATTTCCTTGATTGAGTCGAACTGTCTAGTTGATTCTCTTGGAATTATATTGGAGTTAGTCCATACAGATTGCCTAAACGAAATATTGGGTGTGGTTTTTAGATCCCCGCTTTTTCAGTGGTACATGTAATTGTCACTCAATTCTTACACAAGTAGTAAGTCCCAAAATCTGACAGAGGGGTTCTGTTAAGTAATTGTGTATAGAGATGACACTAGTAAGCAGACCGAGCTTATGCGTCTGATGTAACCTAATTCAAAAAATGCAATGCATTCGACTGGTTTATACCTTGATAGCTTATTCATGGTGGCTCAAATGGATATAATCTGGTAGTCGAGCACTTCCGTATCCCGTGACAACAGGAATTCCGGGGATAGTAGAGCTTATTGCTTTTCTATGGTTGGTGACAATATATAAATTCAACAAGGAATAAACGAATATTTTAATTAAGTTTTAGTTCAGTGAGGGAAAAGGATTCCCTGGTCATTTTTCTTCTTGTTGCTTTAAATCATTCTTTATTATTTACTTTGTTCAAAATCTAAAACGCCCCTTTTTAGTTACTTTATAACAACTAGAAACTCCTTGCTCTTCGTGGGAAAGAAATCCTTGCCATTATATTACCATTTAATTGTGTCGAAAGAAGTGAATTAATTTGTTGTGTAAACGACGCGCATCAAATTTTGGCGCCGCTGCCTGGGTGCAGTCGGTAGCTTTTAGCTATTATTTTTCTTACTTTGTTTAGGATTTTTGTTATAAACTTTAAACTTTACTTAGATATCATTGATTAATTTCGTTTATTATTTTTGTTTTGTGTTCACAATGGATTAATATTATTCATAGTCCGTCTAGAACAGGGGGTCGGTGGTGGTAGGGGGAGGGGCGCGGGGGATTCTATAAACAATTTATGCGCACAAATTTTATTTATTTAATTAATTATTTTTAGGTTTAGTAGATTTTAATTTTTATAATTTTGTATCATTGTCATGTTTTCATTTGGAAATAACATATACGGTGTACAAGATCAATCACATCACAGTGATGATGAATTTGATACTAGTCAATATGGTTTTCAATCTCAATCTTATGATAATTACCAACCATATCAAGGATATAATCAAAACCAATCTTTTGGCTATGATCCATATCCTACGGAACCTTACGGGTACTCTCATGTATATCAACAAACTTATAACGGGTATGTAAATGAGCAATCACAAGGATGGGAGGATAGTTAAAATTTTGATCAAAAATTCTCTAGTTTTGCAGAACGGATGTGTACCATGGTGGGGGAGATTCAACAACAGATGCAAGAACCACTTCAAAATCAGCAACCCTATGATTGGGAGGAATCACATCGAGGAATTCAAAGGAATTCAGAGAAATTATATGAAAAAATTGCTCAACTCAGTAAAAATAGGGATGAGGAAGAAGTATCGCCTCAAAACCAAAACAATTCTGGATTTCCTATGTACGACAAATAATATTTTGAAGATGAGCAACCTTTGAAAATTCCTTGCAACAATGATGAAGTTATTCCAACTCCAGATCATAATAACAATCAATCGCCTATTCAAAAGGAGGAGATTGGGTATCACCTTCCTACTGTTATAAACGGTGTAACATACTCACAAGAAGATCTTAGGATTTGTACCGAAGAGGACATTCTTGGAGAATGGCCCGATTCTGATGATGAGAGTGTTGATGAGATGGTAACTGAGAAAGAAACCAGATTGATTGAAGTCGTAGAAGACTCAATTGAGCTTTCCAAGGATTATAACGATGCTGAAGCAGAATTTATCAAAGAATGACATTTAAAAAGTTTGATAGAGGACCACGATATACTTGTAAATAATTCAATCAAGTTAAGTAAGAACAATAAGGATCACGTTCAAGGTTTGTCTAATCCTTTGCATAATTTTATATTTATTGATCATTTCCATCCAACTGAAGTAGTTTCCCAAAGAGTTGTTAAGTATCCTCCATTTTATGTGTTTTATTCTAATATTGTGCAAGTTCACCAAGAGGAACCTTTTGAAGTTCCGGGATTCTATGTTCTCTATCCACTTCTGAGTGTAGAAAGGACTAAGTGTGCGGGAAACTTCAATAAAGTGATAGCTTCAATATTATCTTGTGCTAATGTTTTTGTGAAGTTGTTACTAGAACTGCAGATTGTTGTCTAGGTAGACTACCAGATTTTTAGAAGAAGGTCAGGCTGAGGACCTTAAACTAAGCGCTGAATGGGAGGCAACCCATTGTTTTTTTATTTCTATCTTTTGTTTTTAAATTTTTAAATTTTTTATGTTTTGCATATCATATTTTGATTTCCCACCCTATTTTACTAGGGATGACTTAATTACATTGAGGACAATGTAAAAACTTAAGTGTGGAGGAGTATTTTGCATATAGAGTTTTTAGCCTTTAAGAGTCGATTTTTTCAAAAAAAAAAAAAAATTGTAAATATTTGCATACAAACCTTTAACTTGTACAGATTTTGGAGTCACTAGTATACTTCTAGCTATGTTTACATATATAATTCTCATTGAAATAATGGAACTTAGAAATGCTAGAGAATATTACACATTAGGTGTTATTAATCTTTGAGAGAAGTCATTTAATGTTTGTGGCTCAACTTAACCATGCCGGTGGCGAATTAGGTGCAGGGGGAAAATGCGTTTATTAGAGAGTTGATCAACCTAAGTGGAGAATACCTATTTTTACATGAACAGAGGCACCAAACCTTAAATTCTTTGTAGATGACTAAAAAAAAGCTCATTCGAGTGTGTGCCACCGTGCGTTAATTGCCGACAGAATGGTGAGCTACCCAACTTCGCATCATTTTCAGCACTATTTCCGATCTCTTGAGTGCTAATTTTGTCAATCATAAGGGTGACGGCTATAGATGAAAACCACCTTCTTGTAACTTGATTTGCAGTTAGCACCACTCTCTCTCTCTCTCTCTCTCTCGCCAACAACAGGTCCATAGAAACACACTCTCATCATCAACAAGCGGAGCGACATCAAAAGGAAAGTTGAAAACGTTTAAGGTTTACAAGCAACAATACAAGGAAAAGCAAATTTCATATTTAAGTGAAACAACATACAACGAGCAAATTTTATATATATATATACATATATTGAAGACTTACAATACAATGAGCATAATTCTATACCCAAAAAGCGAAGAAAATCAAAAAAATGAGAATTATTGAAGTTTATGATATGAATACAATACAAGTTGTGAAGATTCAAATGGTAAAGTACTTCTTTAACGGCCATGTTAATTTTAGTGTCTGTCGTTTATTTTTTCTTGGTTATCACCCGCCCAAGCCATTCCACTGCTAACGTAGAAGAAGCATCAGTAGAAATCTCACTCGGACAGTTCAGTGTAATGGGCTAACAAATTTATTTGTCTGCCAAGCTCCTATATTTGGACTTGTGAACTAAGAGGACTACGTGGAAAAATGTACACCACATCTTCTTATATTATTAAACTAAAAGTTTTATTACCTATCCTATAACTTTCTTTCACATCTGGTGCGAGATTGATTCAGAACCAACATGGATAGGGACGGTTTGAGTGAGACTGCAACAACACTAACAGAAAATGGGGTGGATTTTAATGGGGATCTGTTTGGGAGTTAATCGACAACAACAACACCGATCTTTTTTGCAACCAGTGATGATGACATTTAGAAGACAAGGAAGTAAAGATATATGGGTTGGCAACTGCAATTGATTTTTGGCGTTTGATTATATGAAATTGGGGAGGTGAAATTAAGGTGCCGGTGATGGAGATTGACACAGCAACAACAAGAGTGGATCTATGGGTATTTTTCAGGGTCTGAGATTGATCATGAACGTATATTGTGACGTGTAGTTGAAAATTGAATTGAGTTGCAGTCAATTGAATGAAGGCTTGATTAGTTGAATTGATGGTGTGATCTAACGTCGGCTAGTTTGATTTTATTTGAAGTAGTTGGGTGAGCTGTAGAACTGCAACAACGACGGAGTATGGATTTGGTCATGGTTAAGCTATTGCAATCGGCAGTGATGGATAGCTTGGTGTGAGCGGAATTAGGTGACGAGATTTGGAATGGACAAAGAATAGGAATTGTTGGAGTGGCTGGATTTAGGATGGAGCGTCCACAGTATAGAAAGGGAATGTAGAAATTTACGTTTAATCCCTTTTTTGTTGGGCTTTAGACTCTTTAGTCCAGCTCTCTCAAGCCTGGTTCTAGGAGACCCAAATTTATCAAATTTGGTACGAGTTAGTCCTTTTATAAACGATTCAATCCAAAGCTGTTTTTTTCATGGCAAAAATACCCATCAACTAAAACAAACACTCGATTGATCCTGAAAAGCCTGTTTCTTCATTTTTAATCCGTGGAAACTGCTCCCCGAACGAAGAAAAAAAATCTGAAAACCCAATCTAATCGTTTCAGTGAAAATTCAATCTTCTAACCTAAATATGATTATCAAACAAACACTCGATTGATCTTGAAAATCCAAAATCGTCGTCATCAGTTTCTTTTCTTAAAGATCAACTTGAAATTGAGAGGAAATCGATGAATTTCAGCAAACTATTTTGAAGGTTTCATCATTGAAAGCGATTTTAAAGATAAGTAATCATTTAATTTGATCGCCAGTCGATTTTAGAATTATTTTACGGGTTGAAAAACCTATTTACTCTTGTTTCCGTCGGAGTTTTTATTCGTCTAATGATAAGAAATCAGATCTATAATCATCTAAACCTTTTTTTGCTAAATTAATTTTGTTTAAAACGATGATGTGTCTTTTTGATTTAGTATCTAACATGACTGCAATTAATTTTAATTTATTGTTGTAGGCAGAATGTGTGTAACCTAAAATGATGATATCTCTTTTTGAAGAATCAAAAAAATGGCATACGAATTGATTGAGCAGAAAAGTAAAACCATTTTTATCATTTAAGCTTGGATTACATAATGATTTGGTGAATTAAGTTGAAGCATGCACTAGAATTTTTTTTTTTTTTTTTTGCGTCTATTTGTGGTAAAGAAGCTATTTACAATTTATATCTAGTGGTTTTGACCATGCTGTTAGTGACGACCTCTTTATAGTGCATTACTTATAATAGATGAGTAGTGAATATTTCTTAGAAAAATGGATTTTATAAATTGTATGTGTCCAGGCAATGCATCTTCCATAATGATCAAACTTGTAATTTTAACAAATATTGGAAATGTTTTAGTACTTTGGTTAATGTGGTTTTGTGCTTTGTGGTGCAAGTTTTGGTTATCTGGTCTTTGTTAAATGTGGATGGGAGCTAAGGATGGGAGCGATTAAGAATTTCTAAAGGTTAGACCTCCTATTAATAACACTGCGAGATTTGAACATTTGGTCTTATGACTTTTTCAGTATCTATTTTCTTTTACAATTTCTTCTATTAGTATATATGATGAAACAAACCACCTTTGTTCATCAAATAGATCATGGATTATTTTTAGTTGTTGGCAGTTTTTTCACCATGGATGTTTTTTATTATACAATTATTTTGCTTTAGACGTCCCATATAAGTAAAATTAGTGAGTTTCTGCAGCAAATATTTTCCTTCCATGAGGGTAAGTAAACTATGTTCACATCTGTTGTAATGAGGGTAAGTAGACTACGGTCAAGTACTCCAAGTTCTGATTTTCTGTTGGGCAATTGGCAGTCTGATGTCAATTTAAAGACCGAGCTAAAGTCGGATGTTGAGGAGGGTTGCGTGAAACTTGGTCCAGTGGAACTAGTTAAGGAATGAAATCAACCCTCATGATGCTTTTCTTAATTTTCTTATTTGAAAATGTATTGATTGAGGTGATGGACAAAGATACGAAAAATTTGATGATATGGACTTCTACTAGTGTTTATTTTCTTAATGTGTACATAAGTATACACATGTTTATTTTTAATGTGTACATAGTTGTACACCTGTTGGTCATTAATGTGCAAATAGTTGTACACCTGTGGACCGTGAATGTGCACATAATTGTACACTTGTTGGTTGTTACTGAGTTAATGTGCACTTCTCGAGTAAACAGATTATCTATGACAATAGTTACACTGCCCATAATTAACCATTTTTTTTGCCTATGTTATCACATTGGACGGTCTTCAAGTCGCTGACACTAACTGCAGAAGAACGGAAATGTTATGACATATTTGTCATATAAATTCCCTTGTCTCAAAAACTTGAGAATGATGAAATGACGTAAACAGGATGAAGTTGATATAATACCTGTTTTCATATAAATTCCCTTGTCTCAAAAACTTGAGAATGATGAAATGACGTAAACATGATGAAGTTGATATGGTCCCCGGCTGCTAGCTTTTTTAAGGTAAGCTACATAAAAGAAAGAAAATGTAATAGAAACGGTGGTTTAATCTATTTGGTGATGTCCCATTGCAAGAATTTGAGCTACTATATCCTTCTATATGAAAATATAGTTTCTTTTTTACAATTGTTTTCTCCTTTTCTCTGCAGTTACAAGAAGAAAATAAACTATACAAATCTTTAATGATGGTCACAGCTGGTGCGAATTAGGTGTCTACCTTTAACTTCTCATTGTCATTTTATATTTGTTTTTTGCTTTAGAGATTTTGCAGTGATGTGCTTCACTAGTTATAGGATAGCGTTACCAACTATTCCAAATTTTAGACACTAATTTTGTATACTCATAAACATATTTTAGACTAGCTTCTATTTCTTAAGACACTTGTTGAGTTTAAATATTCACCAATATTTCTGGGCTGCAATGCTAGCTATATCTCTAAGTTCAATTCCATGAAATTTTTTAATAAGCACATAGTGAGTATGCAGTTGTAGTCATAGGCTTCTTAGCGTAAATGCTAGGGTATGCAACATATAACCAATTTAAACTTTCATATTTGGCATCATAGATATCTTTTTCTCCATCTCCTCTGCTCTGCTCAGGAGCTACACTTACTGTCATAAGTCAGAAGTCACACTGAAGCCATAAAACAGAATTCATGGGTAAGAGCAAGACACACTTCGAGTGATAAGGTGACATAATTTTGCATTTCCAAGGATTCCGTAATTTAAGCACCATAAAGAAATGTGAATTTAAGCACCATAAAGAACTTCAGGGATTACGTAGTTGTACACACATGTCATGTTATTTAGGTGTACATAATTGTCCACATGTTGATTATTTAGGTGTACATAGTTCTACACTTACAGAACTATATTTTATGCGTATAAACCAAAAATTAGGGAAAGCACTAATGTGTACAGGTGTTGCATTTTTTATAGGTGTGTACATAGTTGTACACCATTGTGCCATCTCGATAATATATGCTTGTTTTAGGTATAGATAATCGATTTTTGGAAGTGTGTACATAGTTGTACTTCATTGTATTATTTTATGGTCTTTTTTTTTGGTATGTATGTTGGATTTGTTGGGTTTTGTAGGTGGGTACATAGTTGTACACCATCGTACAATCTCAATAATATATGTGACTTGTTTTGTGGGTATGGGTGTTGGATTTTTTAGATTTTTTTATAAGTGTGTACATAGTTGTACACCATTGTGCTATCTCAATAATATATGCATGTTTCTTGGGTATAAATGTGGATTTTGGTAAGCGTGTACATAATTGTACACCATTATGCTCTCTCATGATTTTATGGCCTTTTTTGTGGGTACGTATGATGGATTTTTGTAGGTGTGTAAACCATTATATACCATTGTACAATCTCAATAATATATATGACCTGTTTTTTGGGTATGGATGTTGAATTAGTTGGATTTTTTAGGTGTTTTGGGTATGATTGTTGAATTCGTTGGATTTTTTAGGTGTGTACATAGTTGTACACTAATGTGTTATCTCAATAATATATGATCTATTTTGTGTGTATGGATGTTAGATTTTTGTAGGTATGTATAACATTGTGCTCTATTAAAAATATAAATAAAAACTAATTCTTGATGAACCCTAAGTTGTTATTTTTCGATATCATGAAATAATTTTAATAGCATGCTTGCTATGTGTTTACGTAATTTTCGAGGAAGCTTATGAAAGTGGAGACGAACAATGGACATGTTTTGGATTTTAATGAGGTATCAAAGTCTTTAATACTTGATAATTTAGCTGATTTGTGTCTTTCTTTGACTTTATTTTTTGCTATGACTATTATAGTTCAAATTAGATTAGGTTTGTCTGGACTTTAGTTTGTTTTCTCCCTTTAGGAGCAATAGTCGCCATTGAATCTGATTCCAGTAAGCTCTTTATTTTTTGTTATGACTAATATGGTTCAACTAAGCACTCTATTAATACTACCGAGTGCCTCGAGTAGTAAGATTATTAGACTTTGGTGGGCTAGCAATGTCTGCAAAAGGTTTATTTTGGGACAAAACACCTTTGTTATTTGTGGAAGCTTATTTTATTTTTGTTTCACATGATATCTAGCAAAATCATATGCACATTAGTATATTGTACTAGTTGTTGGTGATTGTTAATGTGCACACGGTGATACACATGTGGATTTTTAATGTACACAGAGTTGTACATATGTTGATTGTTAATGTCCTCAATACGCATGTTTTGGGTACACAACGTATGCATAGTTGTTCACATATTGATTGTTACTGTGCACATTATTGTTTATCTTTAGGGACTCATAATCTCAAAATGGTAGAGCGTCCAATCCTATCACAAGGATTGCGGAGGTTGATGGTTCAAATCCATTTGAGTTTCCATGTCATATTTATTTAATATGGATAGTGTTGGCGGTGCTTCGGTGGACGATTCAAGTTGTATGTGGTGCACAAACTGATGCACCTTATCTTGTCTTTGGATTTTCTAGATTTTTGTAGATGATACATGTTTGTACACCGGTGTAAACTATGATTTTTAAAAATTAAGAATTATATAGTCATATGGGTACTCTTTTAGTAGCTCTCGAAAAGAGCTTTCCGAATATATAAAGTTTGCGAATTTTTGACAAACGGTTTAAAAGATAAATTGTTTTTTAATTATTTTTATATTATTTAAAATTGCTGACATCATCATGAGTCACTTTGGACTAAACTGTAAATATTTGGACTAAATTTTAAACAGAAGGTTATATGTGTATTTTTCATATTTTTGGACTAAATTGTACCTAGTTAACTCGGGATGGACCAATCCGTAATTTTTAACGCCTTTTTGGACTAAACCGTTTTCCCCCCGAAGGGAATCAATACAGTGGCCTGAGCTTGAGAACAATAGAGGAAAGTGGTTAGCCAGTCAGGGAATATAAGTTGGTATTGTGTCCAAAATTTACAAGGACCATAAGATAGAAGTAGTCGTTTCTAGGCCGAGCGTGAAAGGAGAAGTGGGCCTGATTGTGGTAGTCGTTTGTGAAGGTCCAAAAGAAAGTCACAGATTAAAAATGCGGGGATCTAAAAACCACACCCAACAATTCGTTTGGCAATATGAGAGGACTTACTCCAATACACTTTCTAAAGAATCAACTAGACAGTCAGACTCAATCTAGAATAAAGTTTATCAAAGAGTTTAATATCTCTAACTTTTAATTCAATCCGCAATCAGCAAATAGAAATCTGAGATCCCGATTGGATATAAGAGGAATTACTTGAACAGTACCAAATACTAATGTTCAAGTGTCAATCAATATAAATCAACAACCAAAGGTTAGATATTCTAATTGACTGATCTTAACGCACAACCTGTGATATTTCAATTATATAAAAAAATATAATGCGGAAAAGAAATAACACAGACACCAGAATTTTGTTAACGAGGAAACCGCAAATCAGAAAAACCCCGGGACCTTGTCCAGATTGAACACCACACTGTATTAAGTCGTTACAGACACTAGCCTACTACCAATTAACTTCAGACTGGACTGTAGTTGAACCCTAATCAATCTCACATTGATTCAAGGTACAATTACGCTCCTTACGTCTCTGATCCCAGCAGGATACGACACACTCGATTCCCTTAGCTGATCTCACCCACAACTAAGAGTTGCTACGACCCAAAGTCGAAGTCTTGATAAACAAATCTGTCCCACACAGAAAATTCTATAAGATTGAATAAATCTGTCTCCCACATAAATACCCAAGAGTTTTTGTTCCGTCTTTTGATAAATCAAGGTGAACAGGAACCAATTGATAAACCGGACTTATATTCCCGAAGAACGGCCTAATATTATCAATCGCCTCACAATAAACTTAATCGACTAGTGAAACAAGTTATTGTGGAATCACAAACGACGAGACGAAGGTGTTTGTGATAGCTTTTCTATCTTGCCTATCGGAGATATAAATCTCAAGCCAATTTTACAATTGCACTCAATCACGATAGAAACAGCAAGATCAGATCACGAAACTACAAAGAGAATAGTTGGGTCTGGCTTCACAACCCCAATGAAGTCTTCAAGTCGTTAACCTACAGGGCCTCGAGAAGAAACCTAAGGTTAAAGGAGAATCGACTCTAGTTATGCAACTAGTAACACACAGGAGGTGTGGGGATTAGGTTTCCAGTTGCTAGAGTTCTCCTTTATATAGTTTTCAAATCTGGGTTTGCAATCCAAGTTACGTTGGTAACAAAGCATTCAATATTCACCGTTAGATGAAAAACCTGATTCAACCAAGCTAATATCTTTCAACCGTTAGATCGAACTTAGCTTGTTACACACAAATGAAATGTGCCCTCGTTTAGGTTTATGTAACCGTACCCAAATATGTACACCATATTGATTCACAAATAGTTAACCTAGGTTAGCCATATGATTACACTCATATCAACCTTATTCATCTTAACCATAACTAGTTCAAATGACTCAAATGAAACTAGTTAAAAAGTTTTTCAATTGCTATATTCTCATGGATTTATACAAGAACACAATTGAAGCAAAATCGGTTTGATTTACTCGAAATAAATACATGAGCCTTATAGACACGGTTTGCAAAATTTCATTCCTTTATAAAAAAATGTTTTTGAAAAGACGAGGGTACCTAAATATACCTCAAACTAAAACTTTTCCACCTATAAGTCCTTTCTCCGAAAGTGATTGTCTATGGACTGAGTTGAGACAATACAACTAATCGGTTCACACTTCGTGTGACCGTATATGGATACGAGATCAAGACAATACAACAACGAAGTATATTTACTTGATAAAAGGTTCGGACTTAACCAAACAATATAGGATTACTTATCAAGTAAATAGGAATTAACGTTTGTGTAATTTACTTTAAATTATAATAACAACAATTATAATTGCGGAAAATAAAAGTAAATGACACAACAATATTTTGTTAACGAGGAAACCGCAAATGCAGAAAAACCCTGGGACCTTGTCCAAAATTGAGTACTCTCAGGATTAAGCCGCTATACAAAATCAAACCAACTTTGTATAGTTGAGACCAAGCAACTAAACATATAGTCCACCTAGTTCCGTCTGTATTCGCACGCCTCCGACCTGTAATAAGTCACGTACTTGGAACAATTCCTTTGGTTCGCATTCCAAACAGTAAAGGAACAACAAATCTGTTTGGTATCAACTCTTTTCAACCAAGTGATTTGAGTTCGAAAAAAGACTCTTCTGTTTATCTCAATAAACTCCTTTGTCAGGTTCTTAGATCTATCTTATTATCAACTACCAAGGTAATTGTTAAGATTTTGCAATCAATAGTTTTAATCACAAAGAATTGTATTGATGTCGATCTACACAACTAATCAATATAATCTACCACAAGGATAAACCGATTATAGTTGGATCCTCTTTTACCGAAACAAGTATTTCGCACACCAAAGATTATGAACCCAAATCAGAAATCTTCAAAGTCTTTTTTGTCTTCAAATCTTCTTAGATATTCAATAAACACCTGCACACAATCAACTTAAATCTCTTGTGATCAATCACCCACAGAACGGAGTCTGTTAACAATGGATTATCACAAGACGTCTTTAGATCTACAGACAGTCTAAAGATCCCCGTCGAAACTTCGATCTAGTTTGAGTGAATCTTATATCAGAAGAAAATATTCTCAAGCATAAACAAACTAGGTGCAATCAAAGTTCAACCACCGTTAGTCAATCAAATCAATCGAAAATAAAAGATAAACCACCATTATCTAGTTTCCCACCAACGGTACTAATAGAGCTTTTCAATCCCAAAGAAGTCTTTAAACTGAGCGTCCGTAAGAGATTTCGCCTAATTAGGTTACTCTCCTCTCCGAATAGGCGGCTTCACCAGTAGCAGGACAACTGAGATAGTTTTGTTGTCTTTGAGGATTAGTTTGCTCGAAATGCAAACTTTGATATTTATAGACCAAGGAAGTTTGGACACCAAGGAATTTCCAAAACCGAAAATATTCTCAAGATATACAATATATTCCAGATTCGGTTTCCATAATTCCTGGAAATGCTTTATCCAAATAATGACCGAAAATCTCTTAGAAAATCTCCAACTAGTAAATGCACATTACTAATTTTCATTTTCCAAAAATAAAATTAAAAAAATTAAATAAAAGATTCTCAATTTATTTTATTCGATCGGAGATTTTCTTCCTTTAGCTATTAAGGAATAACTTTGAACAATTAAAGATAAGCGTTACTGCACATGTTAAAAGTATGTCGACATCTTTACTTTGTAAGTCCTCTTTCATACTTACAATCTTGAAACCGATTTGCCACACTTCCAAACAAGTTTAGAATTGGTTCATCTGACTTTCAAGAACTACATGATTGATCAAGAACACTCAATCACCAAACATGGGTTTCACGGTTCTACCAAAACAAGTTTTGATTCTACCTCCATATGAGTACTTTGCATAGTCACGCTAGTTAAAAAAATTCGGTTGACTAGGTATTAGGATCGGTTCCCCACATATATATGGTATCTAACTTGTACTTGTTGCACATGTCCATAGGATCGGTTCCCCTTTGCCTAAAAACGTGTTGCACATGTCCATAGGATCGGTTCCCCTTTCTGCTAAAAACTTGTTGCACCTCAGACAAGGATCGATTCCCCTTTGTGATAGGTTGCACCTCTTACTAGGATCGGTTCCCCTTTAATCAGAGTCGATCATACCAATAACACTAAATCGATCATACCATCTCAGGTGATTACTTAAGATCGGTTTCGCTAATAAAAGTCATACCAATACAAAAATCAGGCCTTTATGAATAGTTTTACCAAGAACATAAACAAGTCATGAACGGTTGTACTAATCACACATATTGGTAGTTCAAAAGATATGCAATGAATAACAATACCAATAATGCCTGGCGATTTCTCTTTCGATTCACAAAACAAGTTCATGAATTTACTTTCTTAAAAAAATGTAAAACATTGTTTCCTATGATGAAATCTTCACATTATACCCATACATAATCACAATAGCATTATAACGATTATGTCGATGTCTTATCTACAAAGTTTAATGGTTAAGCAATAAACCTCGTAGTGTATTCCTTAATACTATGTCTAACTAGAGTATAATCATTCATGCTTCGCAGTTTTGTTTTCAATATGCGCGACTTGAAAGATACGTTAGGGAATGAAACAGTTCAAGTCAAATATCATTAACCTCAAGTGGAAGGACGATGTTTTCGTTGTAGCTCCTTAGTTCTTCATTTCTTCAAGTCTTCGAAATACTTGTAATGTCTCATATCCTAATACTTTCAAGCTAACCTATACGAAGTTGACTCCAGTACATAATCAAGCGACTCTTAAAATGAGTTTTGGCTCACTAAAATATGACAACCAAACTTGACATACCAACGCTTGGTGGGTTCAACCGAGCTATGCTCTAATAGTTTTAGGTTCATGTACAACCGATTTTAGAAAGTAACCTACTTAAGTATGCATACTTAAGTAACCGTATTTGAGTTGTTTTAGTTTTCAAACTCAGAAGAAATTCACGGACGTGAACTTTCCGCTAGTATGGGTATGGGTACGCATACTTTAGGTAACCGGATGAGTTTGGTTTTGGTTTTCAAACTCAACAGAAATTCACGTACATGAACTTCCGCCAGTATGCGCATGGGTACGCATACTTACCAAGTCTCCTACAACCTTTTTGTATGCACACAAGTATGCATACTTTAGGCTCCCAGTTTTGGACTTATACATTAATGTGCGAACATACTATGCTTATATCCAAAGATGGTTACAAGATTCTAAATTCTTTATTTCAATCATTGAAACATTCTTCTATATGAAAATAGCCGTTTTCACAAAATATTAGCATCAAAGCAATTTTCAAGATATTGAAATAATCATTATCCAAACATTCCAATTCTTACACCAAATGATTGTACCACACAAACCATGTAAGATGTTACTCGGCAATTTTCTCATGATATAAGATGAACTTGGTCGAAGCGAAAGCTTACCAACACATATTTCGAGAAATATGTAAGCGAGATATACTCAGCTCGAAATCTCAAATGTGTATAGAGAAAACTATATCGTAACACGACTTATGTCTCAATATAGGAGATAGAGTAGAAATAGGCTTTCCAAGTGATAGATGAGTTTAAGTCTCCACATACCTTTTGTCGATGAAGTTCCACAATCTCTCCTTAGTAGTTCTTCGTCTTCAAGTGATAAACGCCGTGAATTCTAAGCTCAACTACACAAACTATGTCCTAGTCCGAGACATCTATAAATAGGCTAGAAATCAAGACTTATAGTTTTGATCACTAACATTGACAAACATGCTTGAGATAGCAACGCATGCGAGTTCGACCGAGCAGTGCTCTAACAATCTCCTCCTTTGTCAATTTTAATGACAAAACTATCAATACACATGGATTACAAAATAAATAAAAATTGTAGCTTCTTATCCAAATGCTTGATCTCCTTGGCATCTTCAACGCGACTTGAAATCTTCGTTACTTCCAAGTACTCCATGATCCTAAAGGTTGTAAGTTCAGCATCATAGTTGTTGAAGATCCGTAGCGATAACAATGAGAAAACAAAGTGCTCTCAATCATTGTTATACAGTGTCATAGTATTATTACATAATATCAAAGTTCAATTATATCACAACTTTGACAACAATACTATGGTGATATGTATCACTCCCCCTTATTCAATACTTCATCTCGACATGAAAACCACTCCCCCTTACATAATGATCCGTAAACCATATGTATTTGTAGTATCACACTACACATTAATTCTCCCCCTTTTTGTCAATATAAATTGGCAAAGGTACGAAAACTAGTGGGATCCTCATGAAATTTTCATAGAAATACTTCATGACCAAAAGAGAATACCATATCAACTTATTTAGATGCCATCATAAACCGAAGCTAAATGCATTCATCAAGGAGTTTATAAAGATACAAGATAACCCCTATAATATTCCACAGCCGCACTCCCCACAAAGATATGGCAATTAAGCACAAGTTCAAAAAGAACTCTCCCCCATAAAATGTCATTCCCGAAAGAACAACAAAGACGACCTTACTTTCACAAGAAAAGAAGGATTTCTTTGGACATAACCAAATCACATGAAAACATGAATTTGAATCCAAAGTATTCAATTGAATTAACCACAAAAGAATCCATGATTATTCCAATTGAAATGCACAACTAAATGAACCACAAGAAAACCCATAATTAATTCAATTGGAATTATACAACTAAATTGACCACAAGAAAGCGATCAATTCAATTGGTCATGCTCGTCATAAGAGAACTTACGGAGCAACAACTAAACTGACCACAAGAGAATGATCAATTCAATTGGTCATGCTCAATCATAAGTAAAATTATGGAGTAACGCAATATATGCACAAAAATGTGGATCGGAGATTGACCAATACTGCGGAATAGACAAGGATTCATTCTATTTTTCATCACTATTTGCACAATGACATGTAATAGACTTAATCCTTGTAAACAAAAGTTTTATCCTTTCTTCCATCGAAACAATGACATAAAAGGCTTTAACTTTTGTAATGTCAAAAGTTCATTTTATCTTTTATAAATACTTTCATACCGACATAATAGAGATAACTTTTGAACAAATATGGGACAGTCACAGGTTCACGGACGTAAACAACATATCCCATAACACTTTGCAATATATAAAATCATAAATATTAAAATTGAAAAAATCATCTTCCAGAAACTTAGAATTTAAAATAAATAAATCTAAAAACATTGAAGATGAAAATCGTTGGACATAACTATGTGTACTCACAATACTGGCTATTCCAAACCCTAGTTATTCTTCTAAAAACATAAAAAGAAGATTTACTAGACATTGTAGAGCTTTCTCAGGGTCTACATAGAATTCCTTCTCATTATTGAAAAAGCTATTGATAACGGGATCATTCAATTCCTCCAAATCTTCAAAAATATTAGTTGACTCACTAAGTTCTCTTTTCAGTTCACGCAGAGTGTTCTTTGTTAGAGACAACATTTGTTCATAGTGAGAGATATCTCTTATAGAAGAAATGATTCGAGATTTTAAATCATTCCTTTTCCCGATGAAATCCTTCACCATAGCTCTAAAGTTATTATCGGAATGACAAACACAAAATAGACAGTTAGAGGAAGAACCTGGATCATCAGTCGTGTTCTTCGCCTTCCTTTTCCTTGAAGAAGAAATTCCTTCACATAGATACACATTAACTACTTATACAATATCTCTTTTCGTGGTACCTCTAGTTATAGGGGCCATGAGACTATATATTTAGAAAAGAAGGTAAAGAACAGTGATGTTCACAAATGAACATAAATAGACTCCAGGATAGCAAAACCCTAAAGGACCTTGAAAAAGTCTCCACAGTTCATGATCCATTATCAATCTTAACAATAAAATATTTACTTGCTCAATATGGAACAGAAAAATAAACAAAAGATTTACAAGACTTGAATCAACCTTGAAGTAATCCTTATTTTTCAAGTCCAAAATAAGGATACGATTTATTACTATGGTTTAGATAGTAATAGAGTGAACAAAGTGTTCAAATCTTGTGTCACCAAGTGACATTTCAAAGTTTGCTGAGTAAACAGACTTACCTCATCCAACTCTGATTCTTTTGGATTTCTTCTTGTACCTAGGCGTCTCTGACTGCTTCTCTATAGTCGGATTCATCTTTTGCATGTCATCTTGAAGTTTGATAATTCTTTTATAGTTCCTCTTGAATCTCCAACACTTACTTTGGACATGACTTGTACTTCCACAAAAAGAGCAGAGAAAAGAAGATTTGCTTTGAAGAGCTGATACCCGTTTATCACAACGCTCAAGTTTGATTGATCCAAAACCAGTTGGAACAACTGAGTTTGTCGTGCTTACAGTCTTACCTTTGAACCCTAAACCTTGTGTGTTTCCAAAATCCTTTTGACCAAATAATATTGCTGAAATTTTGTCTGAGCTTCCTAACAACCTTTGCAGGTCACACTTGAGAGAATTGATATCCTTTTCTTTTAGAAATAGGGTTCTGGTGAATTCATCATTAAGACAGTCAATCTCAAGAGATTTCACCTGTAGTGATAATTCAAGTTTATTCAACAGTTCTTTCAGATGAATATTTTCCTGGTGAATTTCTTTAAACTTATTCAGAAATTCTAGGTTCTCGGTTTCAGGTTCGCATTCCAAACTGGAGTTTGAATTGTATGAAACTTCTGCCGAGAAGGCTGAACTTTCCGTACACACTAACACTGAGATTTTTATTGACTTGAATCATCAGAAGCAATAGAGAGAGGAGACAGTTTCTCGGATCTTTTGCTTTTCTTTACCATATCCTTGATCTTTTGTGTCATCAGTGATTTATTAGAATCAACATGACTAGAACAACATTCATCTGCCCACGACAAGTTAGAGGCTTCACTTGGAATGGTCACAACATTAAACGCAGAAGTTCTGACTGTATTCTGATCAAGATCAAGTGATTTAATCTTTCCCACAAGAGTACTTCTGGAAAGAGTATCAAAGTTATTTCCCTCAACGATGACATGCTTCTTATAATCGTATCTAGATGGTAGCGATCTGAGAATTTTCATCACAATGTCCTTTTCAGGAATAGTCTTACCTACTGTAAAAGATGCATTAACAATTTCAGACACTTTGTGATTAAACTTTCATGTCCCAGCTTAAGGGTTATCCACTGTTAAGGGCAATCCACTGTCGGGTGCCTTAATATCATATTTATTTTAGTATTTACTTAACGTTGGTAATTATTAGGAAGCGAGTGTGAGATGGGAACGTGTGCCAATCATACTTATCTTCCAAATCTCTCTCTGTAGTGGACATTATTGAACTTGTTGAATCTGAGAAACGTTTTTCTTTAGCTCTAAGCTTTTAGGGTTGTTCTTGAGACCAGATTGTAGTGTAGATCACTACAATTGAAATCAGAGCACTCGATCTGAGGACTTGATATAATGGTGAATCGAAAGGACTTTGAGGATCTTAGCAGGAAGGTTACTGCTCTCATCAAAAGTCAATAAGAATTACAAGATAAAATGGAGGCAAGTATCAAACGACAAGAAGATGTTCAAGCAAAGAAATCTGCAGATATATCTCAACTGATAAAAACGATGAGTGGTATGGGGGCTATTATAACACAGGAGGTAGATAAATCTATGAGGAAAACAAGATCGGAAACAGATTCTGCTAATAATCAAGTAGGATCGGACTCTAGTAACAGGTCAAATATGGGAGGTACTAATACTAACTCGTATTTCTCAAATAAGTATTCTCACCATCATAAACCTAAGGTTGATTTTCCTAGATTTGGAGGGATTAATCCTAGATCTTGGATTAGAAACTGTAAAAAGTATTTTCAGCTCCATCCTTTGGATGAAGAGCAGAAAGTACACATGGCTTCCTTATACTTAGAAGATAAAGTTTATGTGTGGTTCCAATATTATCAAGAGGGTAAGGAAGATATAATATGGGAAGATTTCATTTGAGACATCACCTCGAGATTTCAAGAGTTGGGTCATGATGACATTGTAGGTGAGTTCAATAAACTGAACCAAACTGGTACCGTGTTGGAGTATCAAGAGATATTTGAAGAGATGAAGGCCTTAATGATTGCTAAGAACAAATACCTCCCTGAAGAATATTTCACTTCCAGTTGGATCAGTGGGTTGAAGGAAGAAATAAGGATAGTTGTACAAATGTTTAACCCTACTGGATTGAGGCAGGCCATTCACTTAGCCAAAATGCAAGAAGCACTCTTAGAAACCACTGCAAGGAGAAGCAAGGTAACACCAAAATTACCTCCTATACATATACCCAACAACAATAGAGCTATTTTGACTTCTCCAAGGTCCAGTACCCCCTCACTAAAACAAGGCAATACAACTAGTTCCAAACTGCCCCCCATCAAGAGACTGTCATATGCTGAAATGAGGTCAAGAAGGGAAACGGGTTGTGATACAGCTGTGATGAGGTCTTCAGCAAAGGGCATAAGTGTGTGAAGCAACAACTATTTATGTTAGCTGCTGATGAGGAGGATTCTGCACAGTCTGAAGAAGAGTCACCTGGGAGATCACCACTCATTCAAGAGTTAGCAGAGGAGGAGGTAGAAATATCACTACATGTTCTCTCAGGTAATATCTCTCATAATACCATCAAGAGAAGAGGTCTAGAAACAAAAAGTCACTCACTATACTCGTACATAGTGGGAGTACACATAGCTTCATAGACCCAGAGGTAGATAGAGCTAGTGACCACTGTATTGAATCAACTCTTTCATTCCAAGTAGCTGTAGATGATGAAAACAAGTTGGTTAGCACAACTAAATGCTCAAGTTTTCCCTGGAGTATGCAGGGCCATCAGTTTGAATTTGACTTGAGACTGTTGCCCCTAGGTGGTTGTGATATGGTCTTAGGAGTTGATTGGATGAAGACTATTAGCCCTGTGCAATTTGACTTCTCCAAGCTATCCATTACTTTTAATAGGAAGGGTGAATGTATTGAACTAACTGGAATGTCAGACACTACTCCAGGTATTTCCTTAGTGACAGGTGATGAGTGTGACAAACTCTTAAGAAGTGAGAAGAAGACGCAAATATTCATGGCACATTTAGTCTCACTCAGAGCCATTGAATCTGACCCCACTATACCTGTACCCCTTAAGCCTCTCCTTAACTCATTTGAGTCAGTGTTCAGAGAACCTAACACCCTACCTCCACACATGAACCATGATCACCACATTCCTCTTAAACCACTTTCAACTCCTCCAAATCAAGGACCCTATATGATTCCCTATGTGCAGAGGGAGATAGTGCAAAAGCTAGTACAAGAAATGCTAAATGCTGGGATTATCAAACCTAGCCACAATCCTTTCTCTTCCCCAATTTTATTAGTTGAAAAGAAAGATGGGACTTGGAGATTCTGTGTAGACTATAGAAAGGTAAATTAGATAACTATAAAAGACAAGTACCCCATTCCAGTTATTGAGGAGTTACTAGATGAGCTAAAAGGCTCAAGGGTGTTTTTTAAAATTGATTTGATGGCAGGATATCATCAAATAAGAGTGGCAGTGTCAGATACACACAAGACTGCTTTCAAGACTCACCAGGGACACTATGAGTTTCTAATTATGCCATTTGGATTGACTAATGCTCCTAAAAGTTTCCAAGCTTTGATGAATGATGTATTCAACCCTTCTTGAGGAAGTTCATATTAGTCTTCTTTGATGATATTATGATATACAACCCTGACTTGGAGACTCACCAACAACATCTCACTTCAACTCTGTTTCTCCTCAAGGAACACTCTCTTTATGCCAAGTTAAGCAAATGTTATTTTGGACAGTCACAGATTGAGTACCTGGGTCACATCATAAATGGGGAAGGAGTAGCTGCAGACCTTGAGAAGATCTCTTGTATGAATAATTGGCCTACACCAAAGACTATCAAGGAATTGAGAGGGTTCTTGGGACTTACAGGATATTACAGGAAGTTTGTAAAGGGGTATGTAATGATTTGTAAGCCTCTATCTAACTTGCTTAAGAAGAATAACTTCTTATGGAATGAAGAACCCAACTGTCATTTGAACAACTGAAATAATCTATGATAACCACTCCTGTGCTGGTACTACCAGATTTCTCAAAGCCCTTTGAGTTGTCCACTGATGCTTGTGACACAGGGGTAGGAGCTGTCTTGATGCTGAACAAAAGACCCATTGCATTTTTTAGCAAGGGAATGGGAACCAGGTTTTTAGCTCTATCAACATATGAAAAGGAGATGATGGCAGTGGTCATGGCAGTGACTAAGTGGAGAACTCACTTAATAGTAAATCAGTTCATCATATATACTGACCATCAGAGTATTAAATACTTTCTGGAACAGAGAATTCACACAAATCTGCAGCATAAATGGCTTTCAAAACTCTTGGGATACACCTATGAGTTGAGGTATAAAAAGGGTATTGAGAATAAGGTAGCAGGTGCCTTATCCAGGGTAGTAATGACTGAGGACTCTAACTGTAATGCCATAACACATATTCAACCTTCATGGGTGGAATAAATCCAACACAGCTACACAGAAGATCAAATGGCAAGTGATATTATTTATAAGTTACTCATTCAGGTTGATCCAGTAGAGAACTATAGCTACCAACAAGGTGTGTTGAGATTCAAAAATAGAATATATGTGGGTGTGAGTGGTTGTCTTAGAAAGAAGATATTAGAAGCAATTCATACCTCAGCCATAGGAGGGCGTTCAGGTTCCCAATCTAGCTATCAGAGAGCTAAGTTATACTTCTATCGGAAGGGAATGGAACAACGGATACTGCAATATGTACAAGAATATGACATTTTTCAGCAGCACAAGAGTTTCAACACCTTACCAGTAGGGCTCTTACAACCTATGCCAATACCAGATTCAACATGGGAACATATTAGCATGGAATTCATCACAGGGCTACTCAAATCTGAAGGAAGAACAATAATCTTAGTAGTGGTGGACAGATTTACCAAATACAACCATTTCTTGGTCCTCAGTCACCCCTATACTGCCTTATCAGTATCCAAGGTATTCATTGACTCTATCTTTAAGTTACATGGGCTACCCAAATCAATAATATCTCACAGAGATAGTGTGTTTATGAGCAACTTCTGAAAGCCCTATTTGTAAAATTATGAACCACATTACACATGAGCACTGCCTACCATCCTCAGACTGATGTGCAGACAGATAGAGTAAATGCATGCTTAAAGACTTACCTAAGATGCATGACAAGCTATAGGCCTTCAACATGGGTTACATGGCTCTCACTTTCTAAGTGGTGGTATAATACTTCCTATCACACTAGTCTGAAGCTAACTCCATTTTCCAAGCGTTGTATGGATTTGCACCTCCTCAATTTGGCATTCTATCATCTCAAGCTGGAGTTCATGCTGCAGTAGAAGACTAGACAACTGATGACTCAAGCGATGAAGGAAACTCTTGAGATGGCACAGCACAGAGTCAAACAACAAGCTGACAAGAAAATATTTGAGAGGTCTTCTGAAGTAGGAGACTGGTATATTTGAGACTGCAGCCATATCGCCAAACTTCAATTCAGCTGAGAAGAAATTTAAAGCTTGCATCCAAGTTTTATGGTCCTTACAAGGTGTTAGCCAAGATAGGTGCAGTGGCATATAAACTGGATTTACCTGCCAGTTCAAGAATCTATTCCACTTTTCATGTCACTCAGCTTAAACCTAAGGTAGGAAAAGGAGTGGTACTTCAGATAAAGCTGCCTACCACTGACTCAGCAGGCAACATCAAGGTGGAACCTTTGAAGATTTTGGCTACCAGAAAGATCAAGAAAAATCAACAGGAAATACCACAGATATTGATACAATGGAAGGATATGACTGAAAGTGAAGCTACCTGGGAAGACAAGCAGTTCATAGCTGAACAGTTCGAAAACTTCATCCTTGAGGACAAGGATCTTTAGAAGGAAAGGGCATTTATCATGTCCCAGCTTAAGGGCTATCCACTGTTAAGAGCTATCCACTGTCGGGTTCCTTAATATCACATTTATTTTACTATTTACTTACCGTTGGTAATTATTAGGAAGCAAGTGTGAGATGGGCGCATGTGCCAATCATAATTATCTTCCCAATATCTCTCTGTAGTGGACATTATTGAATTTATTGAATCTGAGAAACGTTTTTCTTTAGCTCTAAGCTTTTAGGGTTGTTCTTGAGACCAGATTGTAGTGTAGACCACTACATGAACTCATCAAATGAATCTTCATCTTCCATACGAAGGTTTTCCCAATCGGAATATATGTTTTGAAGCCTGGCTTCCTTTTCACTGGTATTTCCTTCGAATACGATTTCGAAGATATCCCAAGCATCTTTAGACCGAGTGCACGTAGTCACATGGTGCTGAAGATCCAGGGTAATGGCATGTATGATGGTATTCAAACCATCGGAGTTTTGCTTTGTAGCAAGTATCTCAGCAGCGTCATATGTACTAATATCCTTAGGAACGGTCACATTCCCTACTGCCACAACGGGAGCATCATAGCCGTTAACTACATAAACCCATGATTGAAAATCACGCGTTTGAAGAAAGGCATGCATAGAAATTTTCCACCACAAGTAATTTGAGTCATTGAAGACTGGTGGTACGTTTACAGAGATATCACCTCTGTCCATATCATATCGCTAAAAACACAGACTTGTAAGGTCTTTAACGGGTTTGCCTAATCTGATACCAATTGAAAATATGGGGGTCTAACAACCACACCCAACAATTCGTTTGGAAATCTGAGAGGTCTTACTCCAATACACTTTCTATAGAATCAACTAGACAGTCAGACTCAATCTAGAATAAAGTATATCAAAGAGTTTAATATCTCTAACTCTTTTTTCAATCCGCAATCAACAAATAGAAATTTGCGACCCCGATTGAATATAAGAGGAATTACTTGAACGGTACCAAAGACCAATGTTCAAGTGTCAATCAATGTAAATCAATAACCAAAGGTTGGATATTCTAATTTATTGATCTTAATGCACAACATGTGATATTTCAATTATATAACAAAATATAACGCGAAAAAGAAATAATACAGACACCAGAATTTTGTTAACGAGGAAACCGCAAATGCAGAAAAACCCCAGGACCTAGTCCAGATTGAACACCACACTGTACTAAGCCACAACAGACACTAGCCTACTACCAATTAACTTCGGACTAGACTGCAGTTGAACCCTATTCAATCTCACACTGGAATCACAAACGATGAGACGAAGGTGCTTGTGACTACTTTTCTATCTTGCCTATCAGAGATATAAATCTCAAGCCAATTTTACAATTGCAGTCAATCACAATAGAAACAACAAGATCAGATCACACAACTACAAATAGGATAGTTGGATCTGGCTTCACAATCCCAATGAAGTCTTCAAGTTGTTAACCTACAGGGTCTCAAGAAGAAACCTAAGGTTAAAGGAGAATCGAATCTAGTTATGCAATTAGTAACACACAAGAGGTGTGGGAATTAGGTTTCCCAGTTTCTAAAGTTATCCTTTATATAGTTTTCAAATAAGGGTTTGCAATCCAAGTTACGTTGGTAAAAAGGCATTCAATACTCACCGTTAAATGAAAAACCTGATTTAACCAAGCTAATATCTTTCAACTGTTAGATCGAACTTAGCTTGTTACACACAAATGAAATGTACCCTCATTTAGGTTTATGTAACCGTACCCAAATGTGTACACCATGTTGGTTCACAAATAGTTAACCGAGGTTAGCTATATGATTACTCTCATATAAACCTTATTCATCTTAACTGTAACTAGTTAAAATGACTCAAATGAAACTAGTTAAAGAGTTGTTCAATTGCTATATTCTCATGGATTTACAAGAACACAATTGAAGCAAAATCGGTTTGATTCACTCGAATCAATACATGGACATTATAGCCACGGTTTGCAAAGATTTCATTCCTTATTGATAAATGTTTTAGTTTCATGTCACAACCGATTTTATAAAGTAACCTACTTAAGTATGCGAAAGGGTATGCGTACTTATGTAATTGGATTTGAGTTTGTTTTAGTTTTCAAACTCAGCAGAAATTCACGGACTTGAACTTTCCACCAGTATGCGTACGGGTACGCGTACTTTAGGTAACCAGATGAGTTTGGTTTTGGTTTTCAAACTCAGCAGAAATTCACAGACGTGAACTTCCGCCAGTATGCGTATGGGTGCGCATACTTACCCAGTCTACTACAACCTTTTTGTATACACACAAGTATGCATACTTTAGGCTCCCGGTTTTGGACTTATATACTAATGTGCGAACACACTATGCTTATATCCAAAGACGGTTACAAGTTTTTAATTCTTTATTTCAATCATTGAAACATTCTTCTATAATGACAATAGCCGTTTTCACACACTATTAGCATCAAAGCAATTTTCAAGATATTGAAATAATCATTATCGAAACATTCCAAGTCTTACACCAAATAATTGTATTGCACAAACCATGTAAGATGTTACTCGCCAATTTTCTCATGATATAGGATGAACTTGGTCGAAGCAAAATCTTACCAACACATATTTCGAGAAATATGTAAGCGAGCTATACTCAGCTCAAAATCTCAAATGTGTATAGAGAAAATTATATCGTAACACGACTTATGTCTCAACATAGGAGATAGAGTAGAAATAGACTTTCCAAGTGATAGATGAGTTTAAGTCTCCACATACCTTTTGTCGATGAAGTTCCACAAGCTCTCTTTAGTAGTTCTTCGTCTTCGAGTGATAAACACCGTGAATTCTAAGCTCAACTACACAAACTATGTCCTAGTCCGAGATATATATAAATAGGTTAGAAATCAAGACTTATAGTTTTGATCACTAACATTCACAAACATGCTTGAGATAGCAACGCATGCGAGTTCGACCGGGCAGTGTTGTAACAAGGGTTGTGATGGAAAGTATTTCATTAGGTCTCTGAAAGAGATAAATTGGAGGATATGAACAGAAAAAAGAGGGGATGACGGCTGGAGAGCCAAAAAATAGAAAAAGAGTTTCTTGTATTATTTTTATTTCTCCATGTCTTGCTAGATATTTTTATAACTAGAGTTTATAATTGAAACTACTTTGGGTATTAGGCTGTTTTGAGTTGACTATATATAAAAATACACCATTATGATTTGAATAAATTAATTCTTGATTGATCAAAAAAATAAGTTGTTGCTTCACCGATTTTAAAAACCTATGTGTGTAATTGATACTGGTAGTAAGTAATTGGTGTAACTGCTTAAATCAGTGAATGTTTGATCTGGACTAGATCCCGGGGTTTTTCTACAAGATTTTAGTTTTCCTCGTTAGCAAAAATCTCTGGTGTCTGTGTTATTTATATTCCGCATTATATTGTTTTATCTTTATAATTGAAATATCACAGGTTATACGTATCTAAACCTAGATAGTATTATCTCAACTATAAACAACCCACAAGACTCGTTCTTGTTGGATTTGTATCTTGAAATATAAATTACCATACTTGTTCTTGTTGGAATTTGGTTCCCGAACAGTTCATGTACATACTAGGTTTACTTGTTAAAACAATCTTAAATACAGTTTTGTAACATAATGTATAGATTATAAAAGGATTGTCTCCATAGGTTCCCGAATGAAAAAGTTGGTGGTGTACTAGTTACCCTCTCCTTTTCAGTTCCCTTTGCATCACCATGAATATTTTCATCCCCCTTTGATCCTACAAGAATGAAATTATTGTTCTTGGTGAATGAGATATTACTCTTAAACCTAATACCACTCGTGTTACCAAGGGATTTTTGATTAAACAACATGGCTGAGAACTTATCAGAACTTCATGAGAGCCTTTGTAAGTCACATCTAAGAATATCGATCTCTTCTTCCTTAAGAGGTAAGGTTTTTGTGAAATCCTCATCCAGTTTATCAAACTCTAGATTTTTTCACACAAATAGATGTTTACGCTTTTTCCAAGTTTTTCTTTAGACGAAGGTTTTCACGATGAATTTTTTTACCTTTATTCAAAAACTCAAGAATCTCCTTATCTGATTCATCATCTGTGTCAGAATTAGGATCTACAAGTGTTTCTACTGCAAGGAAAGAATTCTCCATGTAATCTTAAGAAGGGAGCTCATCAGGTATATCATCAAGAGAAACTATGGGAGCATTATTTCCTTGATAGTGTTCCTTACTAGGGAAATCCTTTTGTATATGTCCAAACCGCGACATCTAAAGCACCGAATAAGGTTTTCATCTTGAGAAGAAGATTTATCCTGAAAGTTTGATCTAAAGATCCGTTTTCACGAACGTTTTTCTCTACGTCTCGTGAGAAGATTTATAACAAGTTGTGTGATCATAGACATGGTGGTTCCTAATTCGACATGATCATCACAACATTCATCGGCCCAATACAAGCTAATATTATGAGGAGGAGAGCTTGATTTGGTCACAACTTCTAGAGCGTAAGGTCCGGTTTGGTACGATTTTCAAAGACAATTTCAAAAATAGTTTTCTACTGTTTTAAAAACATACCCTTTTTCCTTGTTTTCATTTCTAAAAATTGTTTGGTAAGATAAAAATTGATTTTGGAAACCAAGGAAAATTAACTGAATCAAATTAAATGTAAAGACTCGTCTAAGAGATAGTAATACTGGCCATGCCTCACTTGCAGTCATTTCCCCAGTCTCTTATTTTGTTCTGAAAAAGAAGAAGAAAGGAACAAAGAAAAAAAAAAGAAAACATAGGAAACAATAATTTGTTGTTTTCATTTTTTTGTTTTCAAAAACAGAAAACAAATAGAAAACATTTTCTGAAAATATCCATACCAAACATAATTTCTCTTGTTTTCAGTTTTCTCTGTTTTTAAAAACAGAAAACTGTTTTTGAAAACTATACCAAACAGGCTCTAAGTCTTCTCATTAGCTGTGAGTTGCTCATGATCAAAGATCATTAACTTTCCAACAATGGTGCTTTTGAAAAGTGTGGTAAAATCGTTTCCTTTAGTGATGGCATGCTTCTTAGACATATATCGAGCTGGTAAAGATCTTTTTCATAACAATATCCCTTTCAGGAATGGTCTTTCCTATTGCATAACAAACATTCACTATCTTTGAAAATTTGTGATTAAATTCCTCAAACAAATCTTCATAGACCATACGAAGGTTTTCCCAATCAGAAGTTAGGTTTGAATCTTTGCTTCATTTTCTACGGAATTCCTTTCAAATACGGTTTCCAAGATATCCCAATTCTCAAGCATCCTTCAATCTAGTGCATGTGGACACATGATGTTGAAGATCTTGGCTTATGACATGGATAATAAAATTCATCCTGTCAAAGTTGTGTTTAGCAACTGATTTCGACTTCACTGAATGTAGCTATATCTTTTGGAACAACAACCGCTCCTTCTCCAACCATTGGAGTATTGGATCCTCTTACAACAAGAACCCATGTCTTAAAATCTTGAGATTATAAGAAAGATCGCATAACTATTTTCCACCATAAGTAATTTGTGTCATCGAAGGCTGGAGGTACGTTAATCGAGATTTCATTATTGTCCATAATTCTGATTGCCACAAACACATACTTGTTAGGTCAAAATGTGTTTTCCAGCTCTGATAACAATTGAAAATGAGAGAGTACTAAGTACATCACCAATTTTTCATTTGGAAACATGTATGGACAAAACCTAACACAATTCCAAAGAGACCAACTTAATGATCCTTGATATGTAGAGTTTATATCTCTATTTTTTCTCAAGTACGTATAGACAAAAGAGCCAGTGAACCTGATTGTTTAGAAGAGTACTTGGACGATCTCAAAAATCAACATCTAAGTTCAATCTAGTCGTATCCAAATAATCAAATCAGAATTCTTCCAAGTAACTTGTTATCTATCTTTCAAGATACGAATTCTACAAGAAACAAGTCTCGTAATCGATCACAATTAGATGGACGCATCTACTAAGATTGAATACGTACGACTTGCGTAAATCTAATTAAAACGATAAACAAGAGAATGCGGAAAGGGAAAAACACAAAACACCAGAAGTTTTGTTAACTAGGAAACCACAGTAGCAGAAAAACCCTGGGACCCCGTCCAGATTTGAACACCAAAATGTATTAAGTTGTTACAAACATTAGCCTACTATCAGACTTCAGACCGGAATGTAGTTGAGACCGAATCCACACTCCAAAGGATTCAGTTACAGACGCGCTCCTTACATCTCCTGAACTTCGCAAGGCTCTAAGCAATTGATTCCCTTAGCTGACGTCCATCTTGGACCAGATCTGAGTAGATTTCTTCACTATTCTTGCTTTCTAGACTAGTTAGTAGTTTTAGCTTAGTTGTTATTATGTTTTTATAACTTATCTACAACCGACGAAGAAATTTTCATCTTTGTCATCTCCGGTGACGAGATCTTCATCATCAACTTATCCGGCAAAGGAATCTTCATCTGTGATCTTTTTGACATCGAAAGCTTAATCACTAGTTACAAGAGATTTGAACAAGCACACATCTTTCCAATGAAGAAAAACAAACTAAATGGTTGGAATTTAATTATGAGAAAAACCATTCTTCCTCCGATTTAATAAAATCTTATTTCATACTTGTATTTGTCACGCTTCTGTAATCCTTCTCTTTCTCTTGTCAGATTTCTTGGTAGTGTATTTTGACGGTGTGTTCTTATTACTTTGTATTCTTTTATTTTGGATCTTAAACACTCATTATAACTAAAAATTTCTATTAATAAAAAGTTTCTTTATTTATCAAAAATAAATGAATAAAAATGGCTATTAAGGATCTCCCCGTCGTAAGAGATTAGCTCTATCATCTTTTGTTTGGACGAAAAAGGAAAAGAAAACATAGTTAAATTCCACTGAATTCAGTTATTTATCAATTTACCTTCAACAACAAAGAAAAAAAATTATTTATCAAATTGACTGATGCGTTCAATTCCACATTCACATCTATTTCTATCCATGTCAGATTAAAAAAACTCCACCTTCCCATTAAATTCCAAAAAGAAAAAATAAACTCAGAAAATACCGTTTTACTGGGATTTGTTTCCTCAACTAGTTTATTAATATCAATTAGACAACACTAAACCTCATTATTACGTCATATCCCTCTCAGATAGATATATTACTCTCTCTCTCCGTCCCACTAATAAGTGACCTAATTACTTTTAGATTTTGTCCCACTATTAAGTGATCTATATCACTAAACAAGGTGATATTTTTAAAATATCATTTTGATTAATTATAAGAAATATAAGAAATATGCATAATTTGATAGTCATGTTTATATTCGTTACGTAGGTGTTTTAAAATGTTTTTTCATGGTACAAAGTTTGCAAACATCTGTGGTGTAATTTGAGAGATAAATCATTTCAAAATTTCACCATTTATTATCCATAGGGGTATACTTGTAAAAGGTGCTTAAAAATACTTTTCCCCTTACTTACCTTAAAAATTGTGCAAACTTGAACTAGGTCACTTAATAGTGGGACGGAAGGAGTAAGACGGATCAAAAAGATACATTGAGAGGGTATTTCCGACTAAAGTCTATTTCAAAGTCTTAATTAATAACGCTGAGAAAAAGAAAAAAAATTAGTTTTATTTTATATCCCAAACTAAAAAAATATGAACATGAGGCGTTGGTGGGTGAGAAGATGATTTGTCGGCTCTTACGAGAACTCGAGGGTTTCTCTCTCTATTCAATTCTTCTTCTGTCTGAGTTTTCTTCTTCTTTCTCTCTCTAGATCGATCCCTGCATATCTTCTAATTTACCGGTAAGTTTATAGATTTGGATTACAATCATGATTCTGATTTGTTCAATTTTTTTTTTCTGGGTTTGATATATGTTTTTATTGTTGTACTAGGATTCGGTAAACCTTAGATCTTACTTACTTGTTATGATCCGCTTGTTGAATTTAGGTTAAGACACTGATTTTGTTATTGGAATTTAAGATCTTATATATTTTTTTCTGGATTTGTAGGTAACGTATAGGAGAGTATATATATTTGGGGAATTCGTTTTTATAATTGTGAAATAGTTTTTAAGGTTCAATTTAGGTTGCAAATTGGAGCTGTGTGGAGTTAATTGAGGTGAATTTCGCTGAGAAATTGTAAATTTAGGGTTATATACAATCCATGGCATTTCCTCCATCTCAACTGGAGGAAGCAGATGATGATTTTTTTGATAAGCTTGTCGACGATGATGAATTTGGGGTTACGTCAACTACTGTGACATCTGTTGTTGGTTCTAGCGGTATGGATGGTGGTTCAGATTCTGATGAGGTGAGAGCATTTACAAATTTAAGTATGGATGAGGTTCCTATTGTGTCAGCAGATACAACTAGTGGTGCTGGATTTGGGGTTTCCGCAGAAGAGGAAAAGAAATCAGAGGACGGGGTTGTTGCATTGTCTTCTGATGATAAGACAGAAAAGGGAAGCGTGGATCAAGAGGAGGGTGTCTCACATGTCGGTTCCACTTCAGCTGTTCTTGATAACAATTTTGAGACTAGTGATGTGTCGAAGACGGCTGAAGTTTCATTAGACACGTCAACGAGCAATAATAGCGGATCTAAGAGTACATGCGTTAAAGAATTTCAGTGGAGTTCTTTTTATGCTGATGGTGATGAGAAGGGTGGCAGTGGTTTTGGGTCATACTCGGATTTATTATGCGACGATCCTTTTGAAAATATCGGGAATAATACTGGAGTCGATTCCAACAACTCAGTTGATCCTTATGCAGATATCGGGAATAATGCACTAGTTGATTCCAACCATAGATCTGAAACGGTAGAAAATGAAGTTTATGGTTCTACATCATCACTAAGTTTCAAGCAGAACAATGATGCTAGAACATATACATCAGGAAGTGAACAGACAAATAATGAGCAAGATGCCTACATTGCCCAACCTGTTCAGTATCCTGGTTGGGAATATGGCGTAAATACTGGTACATCAATTCCTGACTCAACAATAAATAACCAAGCAAATTACGAAGATACAGCTCAGGCAACAAGTGCTGATGTTGTTTCAACCCAGTGCTCAGAAGCTTCATTTTTACAGCAAACGACTCAATCTGTTGGGGGTACCCTAGACGAGGGTTGTACAACTGGCAGTGTTGCGAACTGGAATCAGGCTTCCCAGGGAACCATGGTGTATCCAGCACATATGATTTTTGATCCACAATACCCTGATTGGTTTTATGATAGTATTGCCAAACAATGGTACCCGTTAGCATCTTATACTCAGGCTAGTCAGTGGGGATCTTATGCTCAGGCTGATCAGTCGGAATCCTATATGCAGGCTGATCAGTCAGGATCTTATACCCATGCCAGTCAATCAGGATCTTATACCCATGACGGTCAGTCGGGATCTTATACCCAGGACAGTTCTTATACCCAGGCTAGTCAGGCTGGATCTTATACCCAGGCTGGTCATTTAGAATCTTATACCCAGGCTGGTCAGTTGGAATCGCATACCCAGGCTGGTCAGTTGGAAAGTTATACCCAAGCTGGTCAGTCGGGATCTTATGATCAGGCTGGTCAGTCAGAATCTTATGGTCTGGCTGCTCAGTCAGAATCTTATAGTCAGGCTGGTCAGCCGACACCTTCAACTGAAGACCAGATATCTCAAAACGGTAATGCTTTTGTTTGTAGTTTCACCCCTGTGAGAGACCAAGGGACATTTAATGACTACGGAAAAGTTGAAGCCTATGAATCGCAAGGTAATCGAAGTGAAGCCCATGGTGGTGACCAGCCTGGTAATTACGTTCAGCAGAATACCAATATGTGGCAACCTAAGACAATGGTTAAGAGTAATTCTCTCGCCAGTTACACAGAAAACCAGCATTCAGAGACTCTATACAATTCAAGGGGTTATTCGAGCAATTCCCTGGATCAGCAAATTAGTTTCAAACCTGTCCTAACTGCTTCATATGAGCAGCAACAGACAAGTCATAGTTATGGTGGGAATGAAAGGGTGGGTTCATTCCCGAGCTTTGTTCCCACTGACACTTTTTCACATCAGATGAACCAGCCAATGTTGGAGCAGAATAACCAGATGACTGCTTCACATGGTTTTTATGGCAATCATAATATAGGAAGGTATTCCCAACAAACCTTTCCTAGTAGCACTCAAACATCACATACTCCACAAGATGGGAGGTCTCCCCATGGTCGTCCTCCTCATGCCCTGGTTACTTTTGGTTTTGGTGGAAAACTCGTAGTTGTGAAAGATAGCGGTGCTCTTGGTTCAAGCACGGCGTATGCAAGCAAGGTTAGGCCCTGAGCTTTCACTTTTGACTGTCTTAAACTTGTAATTTCAGTTAACTGATTTTGAAAAATATGTTATTGTTAAAATCTGAAATATGTTTTGTAATATGCGAAGGACTGCATAGGAGGTTCCATTTCAGTTCTTGACTTGATGGATACTGTCACCAACAAAAATGGCGCGTCAAACATTGATTTTGGTGGTTCAGGTTATTTCCGTACTCTGTGCCACCAATCCTTTCCTGGGCCTCTGGTTGGTGGAAATAGTGGAAATAAAGAATTAAATACTTGGATTGATGAGAGGATTACGGAGTGTGCATCATTGAATGTGGACTATAGGAATGGAGAACTTTTGAGGTTGCTTCTTTCTTTGTTAAAAATAGCTTGCCAACATTATGGTAAACTTCGGTCTCCTTTTGGTTCGGATCCATCTTTGAAGGTAAAAATGTTGTATTTATGGTTTTGTTTTCTTGTGTACTAAAATCTGTTTTTATAATTTTTTCTTGTTATTTTATATTGTAACTCGCATATATGTTTTGAGTAGCATTTACTCAAATTATTCTCAAAGATTTTTTTTTATCACCAACATTGAGTGTTGTAGGCTGCTAAAATTTCTCTCTTTTGTTCCATTATTCAGTATTGTCAATAATTGTCCTTATGTACTTAAGACACAAAATTCACAGCACACTAATCTTGGACTTTTGCCAAAAAAGAAAAAGTTGGAGTTTATGTCTGTACTGGATGAATTGTTAGATTACAGATACTAAATTGTTGGTTTTTGTTTTTCTTTCCTTGTAGGAAAATGATCGTCCCGAGTCAGCTGTTGCAAAACTTTTTGCTTCGGCTAAAAGTAGTAGTTCTCAGCTAAGTGGGTACGCCTCCCAAAGGCACTGCTTAACAAATGTGCCTTCCGAAGGTCAACTGCGGGTATGTTTTGTTTTTCTTAATCAGTTTGTTTCTTACCTTTTTTTTCTTTCTCTGTAGTTACGTAATATTCCAAATGCTGTTTTATGTAGGCAACCGCTGCTGAGGTACAAAACCTTCTTGTTTCTGGTAGAACAAAAGAGGCCCTACAATGTGCACAGGAAGGTCAGTTGTGGGGACCTGCTCTTATTCTTGCAGCACAACTTGGTGATCAGGTCAGACTGTCTTTTTTCTTCCCTTTTCTCTTTCATATCCACATGATTGAATTTGTCTAGAGGTTGATTGAGATGGCTGTATCTGACAATCTGAAATTTAGCTTACCAACTCTCACTTTGCTTTATGTATGCATGCAGCATTATATTGAATCCGTGAGACAGATGGCTCATTGCCAGTTAGTAGCTGGTTCACCTTTGCGTACATTGTGCTTGCTAACTGCAGGGCAACCAGCAGATGTGTTTTCTGCTGATAGCACGAGTAAAAGCGGTGGTTCACCCGATGCTTTACATATGTCTCAACAGCATGCACAGGTAGATATTTTTTCCAGATTAGTTTCGACTGAATTAGGCTTCTAATTTTCAATTGTTATGTGTTAATAATACTCCTTGCATGACTTTTATGCGGACATGAACAACAAGCTCAGTATGTGAATCATGCACTGGTCATGATTTTCACATAGGCATGTCATCCTTTCTTCAGTATGCCTATAAAGTAACAAATTGCTTCTATACCTGGATTTGTTGGGCTTTTGGACATGGTTTTATCTTACCATTTGCAAATAATGAATTTTTGCACATTGCTTCAGTGAACTCAAACCGATTCTCTTAATATGTTGTTTGTTATCTTTGTTTTTTAAAATTTTTTATGGCTAAAGGGCGGTGCCAACGGAATGCTAGATGACTGGGAAGAGAATTTGGCCATCATTGCTGCAAACAGAACAAAAGGTGATGAACTTGTAGTACTTCATCTTGGGGATTGTCTCTGGAAGGAGAGAGGCGAGGTCTGTCTTTCTTTCTTTTTGTTTCTTTTTGAAATTTTTTACATGGGGTTTACTGGATTATGTTGCTCTTGGAGTCTGGATCTTATTATTTATGGAACAGATTACTGCTGCACACATCTGCTACTTAGTTGCGGAAGCAAACTTCGAGTCGTTTTCTGACAGTGCAAGATTGTGTCTTATTGGTGCTGACCACTGGAGATGCCCTCGAACATATGCGAGCCCTGAGGCTATACAGGTTCTACTCGTCCTATTTTTGTACCCTTATTACATTCTCTGAAGTTGGTGATTGGCTTTACATATTAATCTGCCCTTTTTAATGCTTATGTCGCATGACAAGAGATGATTCTTCCCAGTTAAACAGTTTTCCCCAGTTGAATTTAAAAAGAATGTTATAGGAAAAGTGTTCATCCTTTTCGTTTAATAATAAGGCCAAACATTTATCTTGTCAATTCATCTTTGTTATTGCCATTACCACCCCTATTGCTGTCACTAGTACTACCATCCTCTAATCCCATAAGCAGCTGTACCACCCTATCACGATCAAATCTCAAATTTTTGTTGGACAGTTTTTTGAGGATTGAATTGCGAAACATTACTCTAGGGATTGGATTTTGTGGGGTTAATGATGTTTGATAAAAAAATAGAGGCTAGAATGATAGGTTTGTTTCATGTATCTGTTTTCAACAAATTGGTTCAGCACATAGTTTAAGTGGTTAGGTAGGGAAGTGTAGCAACTTTGATATCCCACGTCTCATCTTTTACCATCTTTATGTTCTTAAATGTTTTTTCTATCACTTAATTACTTAATCAATGTGATGCACTTTTTGATCTTTGTGTATTTTCTTTTACCTTCTAAAGATTTATCATGCATATTCATATATGGAATAACTGACTCGATCCACCAATATCTGGGCAGAGGACAGAATTCTATGAATATACGACGGTGCTCGGGAATTCTCAATCCGTCTTGCTACCATTTCAGCCGTATAAACTTGTATATGCCCATATGCTGGCTGAAGTGGGAAAAGTTTCAGAATCTTTGAAGTAAGTAAATTTTAGTTTCTTTGCTTGATTTTGTTTTGCACATGCTTTCCACTTTCTTAATGGTAGTATCTTTCAGGTATTGTCAAGCAATAACAAAATCTCTGAAAAATGGCCGAGCACCAGAAGTGGAGACATGGAAACAATTGGTTTCATCACTGGAGGAGCGAGTTAGGACTCATCAGCAGGTGTGTAGGATTGCAATTTCAATTGCAAACTTATTCTCCGTTGGATCAGTTTTAAGTATTGATAACTGTGCTTTTTTATAGGGAGGATTCGGTATTAACTTGGCTCCAGGAAAACTTGTTAGTAAATTCCTCCCATTTATTGATAGATCTATTCACCGAATGATTGGACCACCACCACCATCGGCCTCGTCGACTAAAAGTAATGACCAGGATAACCGTCCACCAATACCCCGTGTACCAGCTAGTCAATCGACAATGGCCATGTCATCTTTAATGCCTTCGGCCTCAGTGGAAACCATTAGTGAATGGGCAGGTGATAGTAATAGGAGGAGTATGCCCAATAGGAGCGTTTCAGAGCCGGATTTTGGTAGACAGGTTTATTTCTTCTCCATCTAATGATTTCCCAGTCAATTTATTTGGGTTGTATTAAAGTGTTGAGCCTGGCTGACTTTAATAGGCTAATTCATCGAAGGGTGGAGCTTCTGCTGATGGACAAAGCAAAGCATCAGGTGCAGGTGGGTCATCTCGCTTTGGTCTTTTGGGGTCAACAATTTTCCAAAAGACCATAGGGTGGGTCGGAAGATCTAGGTCAGATAAACAGGTATATTCCAGCGGCTAGATTTGTCAATTCCTTCATGATTTCCTTTATTTGAATGATTAACTTTCTTTTTCCTATCTTTTTCTGTTTTCTGCATGACACAAAAGGCGAAGTTGGGTGAATCGAATAAATTTTACTATGACGAGAAACTCAAGAGATGGGTAGAGGAAGGTGCTAACGTTACTGCTGAGGAATCAGCGCCACCTCCACCTCCAACAAATGCAGTTTTTCAGAATGGAACAACAGATTACAACATGCAGCATGCATTTAGAAATGACAGTCCTCCTGCTAATAATGGAGTTGCTGAAAGCAGAAGCCCAACTCATTCAGAACGAAGTTCAGGGATACCTCCAATTCCATCGAGCTCTAACCAGTTCTCTTCCCGTGGCCGAATGGGTGTTAGATCAAGGTATCCAACTTTGAATTTTTCACATCATACTTAGCTTTTCCTTAGGTTTGCACTGAGACTAGGAAAGCTCAACTTCATCCAAAATTAGACAGTATGATACGGCGGTAACCCCATTAAGCCATTACATCCTTACCAATATCTAGACTGATGGAAGTTGACCAAAGGGAAAAAATTATTTCACTGATGAGATCAATGCTTGGTCTGTCTTTGGTTGGGAATGGAGAATCCTAATAATATATTTCCAGTGGAAGGTACTTTGGATTTTTATTAATGTCATTTCAGAGGCATAACCGCCTTGTTCTTGACTTTCTGCAGGTACGTTGATACCTTCAATAAAGGTGGCGGGGTCTCAGCAAACTTATTCCAGTCCCCTCCTGCTCCAGTTGCAAATCCAATTGGCACTAGCAATGCAAAGTTTTTTGTTCCTGCTCCGGCTCCTGCACCTACACCGTCATCATCTGGGGAACAATCAATAGCGGCAACAGGTGAAATTATGCAAGAAAGTACTGGCCCTAGTGAAGATATCTCATCCGTGATGACTAATGATTCATTTTATTCATCTCAACAACCACCACCACCATCACCATCATCATCATCACCATCCATGCAGCGTTTCGCAAGCATGAGCAACATCCCCACTGCGAGCAGAATAGCTGGTAATGGTAATTCCACTGCTCAATCTCGTTCGCGGAGAACAGCGTCATGGAGTGGAAGCATTAATGATGCAAATAGCTCTTCTCCGTATACAAATGGATCGAGACCTTTAGGAGAGGTTTTAGGGTATTCGCCAACATCTTCGATTCCCAATGATCCTTCATCCATTCATCTGACGAGGAATGGTTCAAGTTTTGGGTCAGACCTCCAAGAGGTAGAGCTCTGAATCGAAGTGGCTCGAGGAATCAACACTTTGCTTCTCATGAGGGTCATTGGTCCAGGTCAGCTCTTTCCCCTGATTTCTCGGCCTCTCTATCCAAGAAAAAGAATGGGTTTCATGAGTTTCAGAATATTATGGTTTTGTACGGGGAATCTAGAACGAGAAGATAAAGCTATTAGGTGAAATGCACATAGAGTTCAAAACAAGGACAACAGTTTCCTGTATTCTAAGACCTGGGTTTGGATATAACTCTTCCATGGTCTGAAATGCTAGATAGTTTGGGACATGGTGTCCTTTTTTCACCAATACAAAACACACAACATCCATGGGCACCATTTGTACAGTTCATTTGTTGATTTATTTGGTTGAATGAGGGAGAGATGGTAAAACTAGCATAGCGTAAGAAAAGAAACAACCCCCTTCTTCAAGTTTTCAGCAGGGCTAAAAAAAAGTAAGCTTACGAAAAATAAGATTTCTCTTCCGTTCTTTTGTATGGCTTTCTGAAGTATCTTTATTTATACATACAAGACGACCTGTACTGGAATGCCGAAATTTTGTATTTGCTGTTCTTTTTTCTTTTTTACAGGTGGAATTCTGTTAACTCAACTAGTGGTGAAATTGGCTCTTATCATATGAGAACTTTTCACAACTCTAATTTTCATTTTGATGCTTCCTCCTTGGCCTTTTAAATATATATTCTTTTATATATTTTTTTTTGAAGCATTTCTTTTTGTTTCTTGATTGTCCAGTTATATCTGTCGCTCTATTACCAGAATTTTTCTTAACAAAGATATGGCTCCAAAAATATAGTGTTGTTTGGCCTCTTAGAGATTTGTCATCATTTGTTTCGTAATTCCTCGCGGGGTTTCTATATATTATGCATACATCCAATCATTATAAGAGTTGCTTCACTTACTCTTTCCACTCTGTTAGCAGCATTTTTCGCCAATATTTTGGTTACCTAGATTCAGGCACACTGCAACATAAATCAGTTTACATTCCTCTAACAATAAGGTAACAATAAGGTGACAATCCCTCGACACATCCAGTGAATACAAGGGTTTGTTCTATTCACTATTGACAGACTTGACAACTACTTCACTATTTAGCTCAAACACAACTTTGATGTTACCCAAACCTTCTGCCTATATTGCAACCTCTTTCATTGCTAAATATTCAGCATCCTCCGCTCCTAATCCTCCATGAATGTAGCCCCCTTGCTCCAAAATATGTACCTGCAACAGCGCACAGTTAGTCCAAAGCCAGCAGTCCTTTTCTTTTTTAAATCATACAATGCATCAACAATAATTTTCATGTAGTCGAACTTCTTTATCTGTTAAACTTGCAGAAACACTAGTACAACCATCTGTTCCCAACAGGGATAAACACACACATAACACGGTATACTACAAAGCCTATGGTACAGCATGCTAGTTGGTAACGGTTCCAGTGGCCATGTTTGACACACTTGAATACAACTGCCGACACCCCACACCGCATAGTGTGAAAGAGGAATCAGACGGTTGGGAATGAAAACAAAGCAACAGGGTGACCCCATTATCCTGAAACCAATCAGTATATTTAGTCGAGCATAATACTTGCCTTCGAACGAAGTTTCAAACAAATATAAACGCACAGTCCAGAGAGAGAGAGAGAGAGAGAGGAGAAGATTTCTGTACAGAGAAGAAGAGCAATGGCGGAAGATCATGACGATTTAGACGAACTCCTTGATAGTGCTTTGGATGATTTCCATAATCTAAATCTAACTTCATCACAAAGGAGTGAAAATATTGGGGAGAAGAGCGAAGATAAGTCTTTTCCATCATCATCATCATCTGGAGCAGTACAAGGATTATTAGGTGGTTTACCTGATTTAAAAAGTAAGAAGAAAGGGAAACAGCCACCAAAAAAGAAAGAAGATCATGTTACTGAGGCGTTTGAGAAATTGAGGGAACAAACTAGAGAGGCAGTTCGTGGGTTAGAATCGACTACTGCGGCAGCATCTAAGGTGCCTAATTTGGGTGTAGATGGTTTAGGGAAGGAGGACGAAATGATGGATGATTGGGTTAAGCAATTTGAAGAGATGGCTGGGTCTCAGGTATATATATTTTCTTACATTTTGGAATTAGGGTTTTCAGTATTTGGGGAATTAGGGTTTTCAGTATTTGGGTATTCTTTGAATTTTATTGGAGAATTGTCGTAGGTTATATTTTGCTTTCAAATTCTGAATTGTTCTACTGCTTAACTAGTTGTGGTTGAGTTACTATTATCCTCAAATCAAGTATGTAGCAAAGGGTTGTGAAAATTTCGAGAAACTAGGCAACCCCAATTTCTAATTAGATAGCACATTTGATAGGTTGGAAATATATAGCTGATTGGAGAAGGGTATACTTAAACTTTGTGTACTCAGTTAAACATTTTGAAATCGACTGAATGATTCAAAAGAAAGCTGTGTGCAAGAGTTTCTTGTTAATCTGTGTGTTCGTAGAAAGGTAAGGAATGGGAGATATTAAGAATTGAAAAGGAGTATTTTTTGAGGTGCTTAAGAAAGTGATTGTGTAAGAGTTCATAGCCTACTTACGCATTCTAAGTGTTATCTAATCTAGGTTCTGATTATGCATCACTCACTGTCCCATCCGTAGCCATACTTTAACACATTATCCCACGGACATGATACAGTGATCTACTAACACATTTGATGGCCAATGATGAGCTAAGACAATTATGAATTCAAATGTTATTATTATTGTTGGTTCAAATTGATTTATCTTCTTAGAGGGTTGTAGTATAAGCACATAAAGCTGTAGTGGATAATCTATATTAGTGTTACTGTGAAGGACACATGGTATTAGACTTTAAAAATAACCTTCGATATGGTTGCGCAAGAGCTTGTTACTGGTACTGTTTTGTTTTATCAGAGTTGGCTCAACCCTGTTTTGCTAACAAGGATCGATTTTGGAATTTGGTGACAAGGATTTCATTGTTTGATCTAAGGTTTATCAATGTTCTATTAGACTAATAACATTCCTAGTGGCCACAACCTCTTCCGGGTGGACATATATGAGATATTACTTTAATTTGCTGGCTGGTCATTTTAGTTAGAAAAAGTGAAAAACTGTTTGGTGCTCTGTGCGATATGTTGAAACTAAAATAAATAAATCAGAATTACCAGATTTTATGCAAGTTAAATACGTTAAACCACACCACAATCACCTTCAAATTCCATTCTTAATCTGAAAACAACCAGATTAGGAATGCTTTCTTAAGCAGAGAAACAAGGGAAGGAGTGGTGATCTGTGGAAATTTAACGTGCATTATCACATTAGAACTTTGACCAGCTGCCTAACCTTGATTTGTTGTCGTATATAATATTAATTTGCATTGATAAATTTTATTAACCTTATCTTGTTTCTTACTAATGAACTGAGGAAGGTTTTAGTTTGTTTGAAGTTGTTAATATAGCTATTATTGTGAATGAATCAGTTAACTAGTTCCGTTTACTGCTGATGCCTTTTTTTCTCTCTTTTTCCAAGTTTTCAGTGCTTAGTTTTTCCCCTGAGGGTCCTAATGTTTATTACTTTTAGCTGTGTAACATTCTCTCAGAACTCATTGCTCGTTTTGCTTTCCCTAGGACATGGAATCTATAGTGGAGACAATGATGCAGCAGCTTCTATCTAAGGAGATTCTTCATGAACCCATGAAAGAAATAGGCACGAGATATCCAAAATGGTTGGAAGAACACAAATCTAGCTTAAGCAAAGAAGATTATGATCGTTACAGTCACCAATACGAGCTTATAAAGGAACTGAATCAAGTTTATGATAGAGATCCTGGTAACTTCACCAAGATTGTTGAACTTATGCAGAAAATGCAAGAATGTGGCCAGCCTCCTAGTGATATCGTGCAAGAGCTTGCTCCAGATCTTGATTTTTCCAACCTTGGCCAGTTGTAAGTGTACAGGGACATTATTTTCATTCAGCATAGCAATCTTTTAAGAGTCGTTAGAAATTTATGGTATTGATTGTTAGTCAAATGCACACACATTTGGTATTCAGCTGCTAGTGCTTTAATGCTAATGGTTCAGTATTATGATTGGATTTTAACTCTTGATAATGCACACATATTAGCCTCATTATGTTCGGTTTGCGTTATTGGAAATTAGAACTAGATCCATCCACTTGAAAGGTTAAATAGACATAGTGGTTTTACTGAAACCTTGGAAAATCCCTCTGCTGGACAACATGCCTTATTTAGCAAATGGTTGGCTGATAGAAGTTTATGGTCCTAGTTTTGTGCACTGTAGCGTTAACTTTTCCATTTTCTTTGACTTTATAATTTATGGTTCTAGCTTCACACCACGGCCTTTACCTTTTCCTTCATGTATAGCATCTTAATTTTCCTAGAGTACTTTTTTTGGCAGGACCTTTTTTTTTCTTTCTAATTTTTTACCATTATCTTTGATAATTGAAATAGAGGGTGGCTCTCCTAGTACTAGCAGTTCCTTTCAAATGAAGAGATGAGATCTGTTCTCCTCAAGGACTAATAATACATTAAGTGTTTCTAGAATCAGTGTGTTGAGAAAGGTCCTTTATGGCTTTATATACAGATAAATTGCCAGGATTAACTGATATCAAGATATGCTCGTGGCTATTAAATGACTGGTCTTTTGATAATTCAACCATGTGATATTTGCTGGGTTGTTTTCATATCTTTCTGAACTGTCTGACCTTGCCTCCTTTCCGTTTATTGTTCTGCAGATCTCCTGAGATGCTTGACCCTCAGCAAGGTTGTTCTATAATGTGAGGCAGACTCTCTTGTACTTCTCTCCCCTTTGTTGCTTCTTTTTTCACTTTTTTTTTCTCTTTCAATGATGTAGAAAATAAGGGCAATTGTGCATGAGCCAAATTTTAATATATTTTTCTTTATTTTTTAAATGAGTTAGATGCCTCAGTTTATTACCTGTTCTTATGCTTGTGTGCGTGTGAAGTTAGCTGCATATAAACAATATTGGATTCAATAGGTCAAAATTTTAGCAGCAACAGAAACGACGGAAAAGATGTCGGAGCATGTGAAAGCAGATGGTCAGAAAAATTGCCAACAATATTGGAAATTTCATCAAATATATGTACCTGTTAGAGGGTCAGTGAGAAAACTTGTTGTTTAGTCAAAGAGTAAGTGCTCCAGGTGACAAAAATCCGAAGAGATACAAATGCAGGTGACAGAGAGGCGCTTGAGACACCCAGGTTTAGGGTTATAAAGAAGCATTCTTCCATCTTTGCTAGGTATTGTGTTTTTAACACGGGGTGACCTGACTACGATTGTGGTCTTAGTTCATGGCAGAATTCAGAACCAAAGATTAAGTCTGTAGGTTTTGTTTCCTTCTAAATATGGAAAATCAGTACATTAAAACTCTACAGATAAAACTTAAAAGAGTTAAAAGGTAACAAAGCCTTAGGAAGAAGCTTTTGATGAGAAATAGTTGAACAATAATTTGATACTATACGAGTCTATCTGGGCAGTGTTCACACACAGCTCATTAACACTGACTTAAGAACATAACATACATTTTGTCCAAGATAAACCCTCTGAACATTTTCATGTCACAATCACAACTAGCATATTCTGATTTCTGATCTGGAATAAGCTTACCCAGACAAGATTGAGTTCCAAACGGAAGTAATTAGATAAAAAAAACACAGAATTCTGGGATTGCGAGTAAACTGCTAAAGTGCCAGCACGGAAAGGGCGTAAAAATTTTCTTCATCTGATGCTTGCATAGTTGGTGATGTTTGCCTGTTTATATTCCTTCCCCATTCCACCAGCCAAGCAAGTGTTCTCTGCCTTCTTCCACGGTTGTTGCTGATTACATTTTCAAAAACTATTTGACATATTTGAGAAAGAGAAACCATTGTATCGATCATGTCCATGAAGAAACATAATGCGGATGGCAAGGAAGATGGCATTTCCAGCTAGTAGCCAAAAACTGAACAGTTTTAGAACTGTAAGGGAGAGAAATGCTGAATATATTGTAGTTTGGAAGATACGTATATGACTTTCCTTGAATACTTTAATAGTAACACCAGAATCTTGGCCTAGAAAGTTAGTTGGTTCATTAATGATAATTATAGATTGCAACATTTTTCACATTTCCGTTTTCAGATATAAAACCAACTGATTTTCTTGGATCAGTTTGGACTTTCTTTAACTCTATCAACACTATAGACGGATACAGTTAATCAATGGCTGTACTCTCCCGTGAAAATGTTCCGCACTCATCACTATTCAAGATTCTCCTTGGTTGCTCGAAGATTTGGATCTCTACCTTACCACGCTATTAAAGGTTTTTAATCTTTTGAGACGGTTAACAATTGTCGTTGGCAAATAGTATATAAACACCTCTATTTCAGGAAAAATGATATTTTTTTTTTAGTGTTATCTACGAATAGGCCGAATTTAGAAAGGGTGTCACCTTTTTTCCCCACCGCGGAGATTTATAGGAGATATTGTTTACCCGCTATGAGATCCATCAATGCTGTATCTTATGGGACTTCTACCGAGATTTACTGCGCGTTCAAATACAAATCTGTTTTTGACTTGTATTTCTTCAGAAGTCAGAAACAAAACTATTTTGCTTCACAAAAAGTTAACTTTTCGATTTCTAAAAGTTGTCTTAAAATTTGACAGCCAAATTGACTTTTGACTTTTTTCTGATGTGCAATCCAAACATGCCATTACAACGCGTTTAGATACAAATTTGCTTCTGACTTCTGCTTCTCCAGAAATAGAAGTCAGGAGCAGAAGTCAAAAGAGAAAATATTTTGTTTCACAAAAAATTACTCATTCGTTCCTAATTAATAGGCTGGTTTTGTTTTTAAAGAAAATTAAGGAAATTAAGAGAACTAATCATTGAAAGTGGTCCTCATGACACTTGTCAATAAAAGAAGTGAAATGAAATGGTCTCCATGACACTTGTCAGTAAAAGAAGTAAGGTGAAATGGTCCACATGACACTTGTCATCAAAAGAAGTTAAGAAAAAAGTGGTCCCAGAAAACTAAAGTAACATTTGACTATCCCAATTAGGAAACCAGCCTATTTTTTTGAAACATCTATTTATAGAAACCAGCCTATTATTTAGGAACGGAGGGAGTACTTTTTAACCTTTAGAAATCTTTCTGAAATTGTGTACCCAAATTAAATTCTGATTTTTTTCGTGCAAAAGTCAAAAATCAACTTCTGGATGTGTACCTAAACAACCTATTTAAGCCGGATAAAATTGGGGCCTACCCCACTTAATTTGGCCCTACTACTAAATAACAAAAAAGATCATTAGAAATAACTTTCACACCACCCCTTATCCAACAATTACTTAAGTACCTAATTTACCTATGTTTAATTAGCACTAATTAATCGTATTAGATGTTAATTATATTTTAGATGTTAGATCAACTAATGTTAAAGAGTTCTTCAAACATCAAACAACTTAAATTTTTTGATTTTTTTTCGTAAAAAGTACCCAGAATCGGTTTACGTTAATGCACTTGTAAACCGGTTCTGGATTGATGTTCCAAAATTAACAGAGGACTTCAACAATCGGTTGAAGTTGGCATATGTATAATCCGATTATACAAATCGGTTTTTTATTTGACATATATAAACCGATTATCGTCTTTCATAAGATTTTTTTTTCATTCATTTCAATATTGTAGGATGCATTTAGCACATGCATCAAGCCTTTAAACCCTTACGCGACCTTAGAGGACGAGTTATAGTCCCGTGAGGGTTTACATAGATATTTACCCACAAAACCTACACAAAAAACTTCTAAAACCATCAATCTTCGATGGAGGAATCCGTGTCTCATTCACTCGACATGAAGTCCGGGGAATACTCCGAGATTTTGGATACCGTGAATTGATAGCTTGCATCGAATGCGAATGTTTCCCCCTTTTCCTCCAATTAGCACGCTTTGACGACTTCATGCTACAAAAACTTACTTTTTTAGTGGTGTTTAGTAGGAAGATCAAACAACATGGATCACCTAAAATAAACCACAAGAATACATACAAATTGTTCAATGGAGTAGCTAAAGTGGGTAGCGTTCAAAAACCGTTTTTGGATAGCTAAAATAGCAAGTATCGCATTTTCGATGACTAGGTGCCTATCATGCACTTGTTGAACACTTCTTCCATTATGATTCCCAAACTCTTGCCTATATTTGTTATGCACCTTTGTCCAAAAGGTTTCGGCATCTACCCTTACGGAGGACTGCCTTCTAACTCGAGTTTCCGCGTACCAAACTTTGGTGATTGCCAAATCTTCATTTGTCAAATGATGTCATTGTGGAGGTATGAAATGATTAGTTGTGGAGTATATGGAGTGAGAGGGAATAAAATGAGCAATTTTGGGCCAAATGGGGTCCAAGGATGAGGTCTCTATATATAGAGAAAGTCCATAACGTCAATTTTTTTGAAAAAAGTGAAATAATTTGAAATAATCGGTCTTCTCGAAGGTCTGTAAAATCCGATTATGTGATACATATATAAACACCAATTGTGGAATGGAATCTGAAGAGACAATCTTAATCGGTAAATTAACAAGCACATAAAACTCTATTATGGGATCGCATAGTTAAAAAAAAAATTGTATCCAGAATCGGATTATTATAAAGCACTTATAAACCGATTATGGTGATGTATTTTCATATTTCTTTTTTAAACCTAGAATCGGTTGATGTTAATCATCATATAAACCGATTACTCTGCATGTTCTTCATGGCCGAAGAACAAAACCCAGAATCGGTTTATTCGATATGTCAACATAAACCGATTCTGGGTGTAATCAGAGTTCTTGATGGACGAAAATCGAAGATTTAAACATGTAAATCAATGAAGAAATGCGAGTCATAGAAAGGGTTGATGGAGATTTACCTTTTTCTTGGTTGGATCGAAGATCTTGGAGAAGAGGATGAAAAAAAAAGTTGATTAGGATTTGGAGAATTTGGAAAGATTGTGATGAAAATAGAAAGTTTTTTAGGTTTAGGTTTTTTATGTTTTTGGATTTACTGAAAATGAAAAGATGATTGTTTTAGCAATTAATGTGGAGGTAAATTAGGATTTTTGAAAAATTTGATAGCCCATACCAATTTGGTGGAGTGGGAAGGAAAATTTGATAGACCCAAATTAAGTGGAGTAGGCCCAACTTAGCCAGGTATTTAAGCCCCGAATCATTTTCGGAAGAAAAAGCAGCGCACAGGAAGAAAACAACAGCAGCACTAGGGAAGTATTGGAGTGTTATTCATCAACGAATCAAATGCAGCGTTTTGTACACCCACGTTAGAGCATAGAAAACCTCTCTGCACATCACCACTTGGCATATCAAAATTGTTCTTTCCACTTTATAGTAAAAAAAATATCTCTCTCCAGTCTCCACTACTCCCTATTTATTCACTGTAATCTCACCAACCACGTTGGTTCATTTTAGGTTTTGCTGAATTATTGGCGGGAACCATCAGTCTTCTCTGTAAGAGATTAGGGTTTATAACCTGGTAGGTAATCTCTCACTTCTATTGCAATTTCATTATTGGTATTTTCCCTTAAATGATGTTAATGAGCACCAAAAATTTGTGCTTAGGATTTATGTGTTTGTTCTTGTTGGATTGCTATTACTCAAGTTTGCTTTATATTCTCAACTTTGATGGTATTAACATACATAAATTGGCTACGTTTTTTATTGCATTATAAAATGATTGTCAATCTCACTCACAAATTTGAATGTTCCAAGGTTAAGTCATCAAAGCTCGGATTTGGGACTCTGCTGGTCACCAAAGGTTTGTTTTTCTCATCTGAGTTTTGATATGTTGAGTAAATTCCAACCCTTTTTTTTCAGTTTGGGTTTTTCTTGTTTTAGAGAAATCTGATGCAATCATTGAGATCTATGTCCTATAATCCCGTTTGGAAGTTGCTCTCCTGCTGTTTGATAAAATACCTAAGAGAACATCTCAGGGTCATCTTCTTAGATTTTATTTTGCGAAGTTGTATGTAGTACCATTTTATAATTCTGTGGATGAAATTCTAATTTCCCAGGGACTTGTTTGTTCTTAAGGTTGAGACTTGCATTACAGAGTTGGGTCCATGTACAGGACAATACAAATCAATACTAATTTCCCAACACTGTGCTAATATGAATAACACGATAACTTTATAAGGTTTGATTTTATTGAAGTCGGAGGTACATGTCGCTTTACGAAATCAGTTTTTTTTCCCATGGTGGTCCTTTAGATTTGACGGTGCAGGATATTAATGTTGCGATGATTTTATTCTTATTTTCTTATTGTGTTGAAGATAGTCAATTAGTATGATAACTGAAACTAAATTGCTATAGCGGCAATTATAATAGCAATACCTAGTTCCCTGGTTAGCGGAAAGGGTATAAGAAAGTGATATTAAGATTAAGGGAACAATATTGTATTTGTAGGCACTGCGATGACTCAACACCTATTTAGATCTGCAGTGTCTGTTGCAGTTGATTAAGATAAGATTCTCAGTTCATGAGAACAATCAGTATTTTTAAGCTAAGAACCTTCTGTTTCAGTTAATTAAGGTAGATTCTCAATTCATGAGAACAGTCAAATGTTGAATTATTGGCTCAGAACTTTCTGCTACAGTTGAGATCTTTTGCTGCCATTTTCTAGATCACATATTGAATTGTCTGCATGCTTAAATGTGCAACTTAGTTCAATGCTGGAAAGGTGTTTGATATGATGCTTCGTGATTTCCTTGTTAGCTTAAAACTTCTGTCCGCCCTACCACCTTGCAAGCGGTCATCTAGTAGTAATAAATGTTTCTCTAATTGTTATATTCAATCAGTAATAATGTCTTAGAATCTTGGTAAGCTTAAAATAGAAATTGAAGGTTAGGTACATGTAAGATCGACGTTAGTACAGTGACAAAATATTCTTCGATTGTTATTTCTAATTTCTATTCTGCTTTAAGTTCTATCCTGATATGGAAAGCAAAAAGCTATAGAAAGACAATAAGTGTGTTTTTCTTATACAGTAAAACCTCTCCGGAAGAACACTCTGTATAGCAATAAAAATAAACTCCATATAAGAATAAAAATTTGTGGTCCCGATTCGGGCCAGTTATATTTAAGAATAAACTCCATATTGGAATAAGTCATAAATTTTTCCTGTCCCGTCTTAAGGAACCTACCTCCATATAAGAATAATTGACATTATAAAATAAATATTATAGGATTTGTCATGCATCAAAGTTTAAGATGAAGAGATTCTTGTAACCATTTTACAAAATCGGTTGGCTTCAAAGTGGTTCTTTACTTTTCTGTGAACAATTTAGTACAAATATCTTTCACTCATATAATTTCATTTGTCAATTTTTGGTTAAACCTTTCACTCATGTAATCTCATTGGTCAATTGCTGGTGTCAAAGTTGAATTCATATTTACCTAGATACATTTTTGTGTTAGGCGTATTTTCTCAAGTGCATGTATGAAATTTTTTCTTTTGGTCTATTCATGGCGGACCTCCATATAAGAATAACCCCCATATAAGAATATTCTTTTATAGTCCCTAAAATATTCTTATACATAGGTTTTACTGTATTTCTAATTGATAGTTGCTATTGTAACCAAACTTGAGTTGAATGACGAATTGTCGAAGCGTCTGAAACTGGCGGATACACTTTGACACATATAATTCTTTATGATGTGTATGAAAACTTGCAGTGAGTACTTTATTAGATCGCTTCTTGTTTTACATTCTATATGTTATTGTTCTGTTATATGAATGTTGACAAGTTATATTTCTGGTGTACTGTACGAAAACATTATGTTTCTGGTGTTTTCCGTGGACAGGATACAAGCAACTACAAAGGTGTCTGATCTGTCTGATATCAAATTCAGTCTTACTCCTTCTCTGAGATCAAGAGCTTGAGTGAAAGAGACAGTGAAAGAAGATGTTCACAACCAGACCTCCAACAACGTCACCACTCCTCTCTCTCTCTGAAACTCTAAATAATCAAAACCTAATTCATAAACTGTCCTTCCCTATTAGCTACTCAAAACCAAACAAAAGCCTCTCCTACTTCAAATCTTCTCCTCTTAAAGCTGTGCTTGCGACGAAAAATGAGAGTCAATCACCAGTGTCACAAACCCCTTCTCAAACCAGGGTAGATATTCTTTCAGAATCTCTTCCGTTCATTCAGATTTAGAGGCAAGATCATTGTCGTCAAACATGGAGGTGCTGCCATGAAGTCGGAATCACTCCAAGCTTCAGTCATCAATGACCTAGTACTCCTTTCTTGTGTGGGGCTCCGCCTTGTGTTTGTCCATGGTGGTGGCCCAGAAATTAACAGCTGGCTCAGTCGACTTGGGATCAAACCTAATTTTCTCAATGGCCTCCGAGTAACTGATGCGTCAACCATGGAAATAGTTGAGATGGTTCTTGTTGGTAAGGTAAATAAACAACTGGTCTCTCTCATCAACAAAGCTGGTGCCACCGCCGTGGGTCTCTCAGGGAAGGATCGCCGCCTCCTCACTGTTCGACCTAACATCAAGTCTGCTGAACTCGGGTTTGTTGGTGACATTGCTGGGGTGGACCCTTCCATCCTGCGGTCCTTAATTGCCAGTGGTCATATCCCGGTGGTTGCATCAGTGGGGGCCGATGAGGATGGGCAAGCATACAACATTAATGCAGATACTGTGGCCGGGGAATTAGCAGCTGCTCTAGGAGCTGAGAAATTGATACTGTTGACTGATGTTGCCGGAATTTTTGAAGATCGAGATGATCCAGGAAGTTTGGTGAAGGAAATTGATATTAAGGGGGTGAGAAAAATGGTGGATGAAGGAAAGATAGCTGGAGGGATGATCCCGAAGGTTACTTGCTGTGTTAGGTCACTTGCGCAGGGAGTTCGTACTGCTAGCATCATTGATGGGAGACTCCCGCATTCGTTGCTCCTGGAAATTCTCACTGATGAAGGAGCTGGAACGATGATTACTGGGTAACATCTCCGCTGGTGCATTGTTAGGTACAATTACTTCTATTGTTTTTTTTTAGTTTTAGCACTTTGTTTTACGTTTAAATGTAGAAATAATCTGGATGGGTGTTATAAGTTATAACCCTGTATATAATAGAATAATGTATCAGCTCCATGAGAAAGAGTGTGTTTGAACCTGTGTTACGATGACAGGGGTAAATATGCTTTTGAGCCGTATCGACCCCGACATGCGTGTCTGACATGTCAGGCGCGGTCAGTTACCAAAAATACAACAAGTTATTTAAGAAATTAAAAGATAGTTATAGGACAATTTGACTAGAATATCGCTATCATTATATTTTTTATATGTTTATACTAGGAAAGAAGATATATTTCTCTATTTTAGCTTATATGAGATGCTTTATCTTTGGTAAAAAATAGAGATATTCTCCATTGATCTCCATTAGATTCAGATTTCCTTAAGAAAAAAAAAACTAAACCAGAGATGCCCTCCTACTAGTACAGCTCTACGAGACCATGAAACTAAGTAGAAATGTCAATGATGTCTGTGTTTAAGTAATGCCTTTTTGTATTGATATATATATAAATTTATGCATGTATTTTGCTAAGTTTGTTATCTTATAATCTATGTTAAACTACTTATCTAGTTTGTGTATGTGTGTCCCCATTTCCTAATTTGTTAAGTTGCCATGTCAAAGTACCGTTTTGGACACACGACACTGACACTGTGTCCATGTCGTTGTAACACAGGTCTCAACTTAACAAGCTTAAAGTTTGAAATGTTGTACCGGACAATTTCCAGTGGTTTGAAAATTAGTCCCATGGCTCCCTCCTGTGACCTTGTTCACGAAACTGATAAGAATCTAAATCTGTTCTATCTGAGTGGCCTTTTATTCTTTTCTGAAACCTCCTCCGGATCTAGGTTTGTGTTGATAATTTCGATAATTGATACTGCATCCACGTACTTGGTTGTAAATTGTTGAATTAATCTTCTACAAGGGTTATTTCTGTGCTTTAGCCTTTCAACTTGTTCTTTACATTCTTGTTTATTCTCTTTGAATGGTTTAAACTGCATCATTTGCATATTTGAAACAAGAAATATAGATGTAAATGTTTTCTTTTGATGCTATTCTCGCTTCCATCTCGACATATTGAATTATTGATAAATACCCTAAGTTTAGTAGAGAAGTAATTAACCTTTTTTATTTGCTGGCGGAGCAGTAGTATAACCAATGAGCAAACTTATTTTTGCAGCAGGCTCAAGTTATTCTGGAGTGGATAAATTAAATGGTCAAGTTGGTCAATTTTAGCTCACATTTTGCCCCATTTTTTTGAACTTAATTTAAACCTGTGTCTGGAAGTGGCAGCTGATCTCTTGAGTCTTTATGGTTGAATCAGTTGACTTATGGAAACAGCAAAACAATTGCCAGTCTGTGCCAGATTTTTGTTTGAACAATCAGCATGTGACGACGGGTTCTACCATTTTGCAGGTGTTAAGAGGGAATAGTGTTGCATTGTCTGGAAAACATTTTTAACAAAGGAAGACCAACATGAAGATGTGATGCAATGTCCCAGATAGGTTTTACTTTGCAGGTGTGAGGAATAGCCTGGATTGTTGGTAGCTTTTGTTTAGCAAGGGAGAAGGACCAACATTAAGATGAGATGAAATGCCCCTTAAGCTTGGTTTTGACATTCAAACTTGTGAACTACTAAGATTTGGATCTCTAACCGTTTGCTAGTGCGAATTATTTTACGAAAAGAAAAGTGATTTTAAGAGTCTTACATCCATAAGTTATCCTTATAATATTTCCAGTCCGCCTTTCATCACTACAAGCATATACTTTTCTCATGGAGACTATTAATAATAAACTTTCCTTGAATACTTTAATAGTAACACCAGAATATTGGCCAAGAAAGTTAGTTGGTTCATTATTGAGAATAATAAATTGCAAATGTTATGTTCTTCCCATCCCTTTTCAGATTCAGATATTAAACCAAATGACTTTCTTGGACCAGTTTGGACTTTCTTTTAACTACTGGATGTGTAGTGAACTAGTGATTGATCTGCACTACAAAATGATAAACCAACGTTTCTAGATCTAGAATTTGAGAAAAAGGAGAGGAGAATTGAGGGAGAGGTTGAGGTTCTTTTCATTCGATACTTCAAGCAAATACTAATACAAAAATTAGAGTACCCAGCAAACAGATATAACAAAGGAATCTGCCCAGAATAATTATTACTTCCACTACAAATACCCACTACTTCACAAGATCCTTGTCTTTAAAGAACAGCTTAGGAAATTGGTTTTCCATGAATTGGCAAACTATGCAGCGTGAAGATGGTATCTAGGAATACATACCTTAGCAACAGAAGCTGCAGAGTAGAGATGACTCAAGAGGCATGAAGTGGCGGTGCTTCGAAAATCTACCACCACCACTTCTATGCCCTCGGATTTTGGAAGGCCAGTGATAAAGCTCATGCTTATGTAATGCCAAACTTGATTAGGAGATAGGTAATGGCTGCAATAAACCTGCTAGTAAGCTGATACACCCTTGTGTTGATGACATGTATCACATTCGTACACAAACTGAGTAATTTGGGCTTGCATCCCTACCCAATAAAAGTAAAGCTTAACATTTTGGTAGCTAGCTTGAATACCAAAATGCCCACCAATAGATGGAGAATTTATTGCAGTGAGAATTTTCTGTCTCATGTCCCCGTTCTCTCCGATGCAGATCTTACGTTTGAATCTGGCAATTCCCTGCTCCAACGTATATTCTGAGACAGCTTCATCTTGTACTAGCAGTTTAGGATTGAGTTCTTGAGCTAAGTGATCCTCCTTGTAGCTTTTCTGAACTTCCTCTAACCAAGTTGGTTGTAGCATTGTCAAGCCATGACAAGAGGGTGAATCATCAAATGTTAACTCTGGAAAAAAACAGCTGCCACTTCGTTATCTGCTACCTTTCTTTACCTCATCTCATAATTTGTAATCCAATAATTTTTCCAACCATTTTTGTTGCAACATAGTATTTGCATTTGTTCCATAAAATATTTGATATTTTGATGGTTTGTAAAAATGATAAATATTTTACCCATCAAGTATTACTTCTGCTTGGTGGCAACCATCACCACATTCACTAACTCATTCTCATAAATAAATAGAGCTAGAAATATTGCCCCATTCCCTTGTTAACACATGTAATAGACTTTTTGTCTTGCATTAGTTAAACCAAAAAACATAACTAGGAATTTATAATGTCCTTGGTGAGTCTTGAAAGCTGTTTAGGAGTGTCAGAAGGGTGTACTCTTATTTGGTGGTAACCAACTCTCAAATAAATTTCGGAAAATACCTTAGCTCCATTGAGCTTATCCAAGAATTCATCTATCACTAGAACAAAGTACTTGTCCTTTATGCTCATTCACCTTTCTTTAGTTTATATAGAATCTACATCTACCGTCCTTCTTATTTACTGACAAAATGGAGAAGACAAAGAATAATGATTATGCCTAATTACACTAGATTTTAGCATCTCTTATACAAGTTGTTCTACAATCTATTTCCGAACACAAAGCATTTATATGGCCTCTGATTATGTGGTGATGAAAGTGGCTTGAGTGGGATGTGATGGTCATGAGTCCTGACACGAGTTAGGGTTTTGATGGACTGAAAACTGTCAAGGAGAAGTTGGATGTTTGTAGTGTCCGGTGAACAACAAAACTAGCTGAAATCGAGTACAAATGACACATGACTCCATGTTTATTCTTCTTGAAGTATCTTTGGAAATCTCCAGACATCATTGTGACACTAGTTGATTCAGTATTTCCCGTCAATTCAATTTTTCTTCTATCTTTACAGAAGGTGATCTTCATCTACTTGAAATCATATTTCATTGGACTAATCTCCTCATCCAATCCACGTCTAACTCCATATCAGTGATATCACAACCACCTATAGCTAGTAATCTCACATCAAACTTGAATTTATGTCCCTGCATCTTCCATGTATATTGATAACACTTTGCATCATTCAGTAGCTTATTACCATCAGCAACTGCCACTTGGAAAGAAGTTGTGGGTAGAATGAAGCTCCCACTCTACCTAACAATCTATGGATCAAGAAAGCTATTTGCATTTTCACTGTCACTAAAATGATGAGACCTTTGTTGCCCTTAATAACTCCCTTTATTTTGATATCTTGAGAAATGTTACCTGAAAGAGCATGCGAGAAAATTTTCTATCTTCTTCTAATTCATGTATAATTGGTGCGTTGGTAAGAGATTCTTCTTCTGAGGTTAGCAATAATCATCTTCTCTTAATAGCATAAACAATTGTTGCATCACACACCCATGCCATACTTATTGTACTTCATTACAGTTATAACACAATCTTTTTCTTGCCCTTATTTCAACATATGAGAGTTTCTTAATTGGAGGTAATTTAAGACTAGTAGCCAGGATATGTCTTGGAAAAGGGAAGTTTGATTTTGGTGGTGTGACAAAACTTCTGGAATTAACGAGGAAACCGCAAATGCAGAAAAACCCTGTGACCTAGTCCAGAATTGAAAGCCGCTATACAAAATCTAACAAACTTCGTATAGTTGAGACCAAGAAACTAAACCTATAGTTCACCTAGTTTCTTCAGTATCCCTGTGCTCCCGACATTCAATAAGTGCACGCACTGGAACAATTCCTTTGGATCGTATTCCAAACAGTAAAGGAACAACAAATCTGTTTGGTAACAACTCTCTTGATTCTTTCAGATGAAGATATCTCAAGTCATAAGCAAAAACTCTTCTGTTTAACAAATAAACTCCTTTGCCTGGTCAGATCAATCTATCCAACAACTACCGAAGTATCAGAGTTTAGATTTGCAATCAATCAATATAGAATCAAACAAGAAACTATAAGGTGATGCGGATCTTACACAACTAATCAATCGAATAAATCCGATTCTAGTTGGATCCCAGCCGATCAAGGTTTGTGCACACCCAAAGAAATAAAAACCAAATCAAAAATCTTCTTTAATCTTCAATAAACACCTGCACAACACCACTTGAATCTCTTGTGATCAATCACGCACAGAAGGGAGTCTGTTAATAATGGATTATCCCAAGATGTCTTTAGATCTACAAACAGTTCTAAAGATCCCGTCGAAACTTCGATCTAGTTTGAGTGAATCTTATATCAGAAGAGAAGATTCTCAAGAATAAACAAACTAGGTGCAATCAAAGTTCAACAACCGTTAATCAAACAAATTAATCGAAAAGTAAAATAAACTGCGATTGTCCAGTTCCCCCACCAACAGTACTCGTAGACGCTTCTTGATCCCACAGAAGTCTTTAAACGAGCGGTCGTAAGAGATTTCGCCTAATTAGGGTACTTTCCTCTCCGAATAGACGGCTCCACCAGAATCAAAAAGAAGATGAAGTTTTCCTGGCTCTTAGGATAGTTTGCTTGAAATGCAAACTTGGGTATTTATAGACCAAGGATGTTTGGACACCAAGGAATTTCCAAAACCGAATTATTCTTAAGATATGCAATAAATGCCCAAATCGGTTTTCATAATTCCTGGAAATGCTTTGTCCGATATTTCCGAAATCTCACTAGAAAATCTCCAATTAGTAAATGCACATTGCCAATTTTTATTTTTCAAAGATACGCATTTAATTGCTGGTAATTAAAAACATATAAAATTAATAACCTTAATTAAAAGATTCTTAATTTATTTCGGTCCGGGATCTCCTTGAGTTATTAAGGAATATCTTTGAACAATAAAAGATAAGAGTTACTGAACATGTTCAAAGTATGTCGACATCTTATTTTCTTTATAAATTTTTTTTCATATTTACAATCTTGGAATCGATTATACCACACTTCCAAACAAGTTTAGAATTGGTTCATTTGTATTCCAAGAACAATTATGTGATTGATCAAATATCAATACACTAATCATGGGTTTACGGTTCTACCAAACACAAGGATCGGTTCTACCTTAATATGGTTACTGGGACCGGTTACATCAGTTACCAGGATCGGTTACGTCAATTACCAGAACCGGTTACCATATTCTAATGGTATTACTTGTGATCGGTTAAACAAGTCACTAGGATCGGTTACACCAATTACCAGGACCAGTTACGCCAATTACAAGGATCGATTACAATACTCTTTTGTGATTGGTCATACTAATTACTAGGATCGGTTACACTAATAAAATTCATACTAATACATAAGTCAAGCACTGTGACTAGTTTTACCAAGATACATAACAAGTTATGATCGGTCCTACTAACTCACACATATTAGTAATCCAAAGATATGTAATGAATAACAATACCAATAAGCCTAGCGATTTCCCTTTCGATTCATAAAACAAGTTCATGAAAGTACTTCCTTTTAATAAATGTAAACATTTTTTCCTAGGATGAAATCTTCACCTTTACCCATACACATAATCACAATAACATTCACGATTATGTCGATGTCTTATATACGAAGTTCAAAATATAAGCATTATACTTTGATTCTAATTCCTTAACACTATGTCTCACTACTAGAGTATAATCATTCACACCTTCGCAGTTATGTTTTCAATATAGCACGACTTGAAAGATATGTTAGGAATGAAACAGTTCAAGTCAAAATATTACTAACCTCAAGAGGAAGGATGATGTCGTCGTTGTAGCTTGTCACTTCTTCACATTCTTCAAGTCTTCGAGTAATACTTGTATGTCTCATAAACCTAACCTTTCTAGCCTAACCTATACGAAGTTGTCTCAAGTATATAATCAAGCGACTCTTTAATTGAGTTTTGAGTCACTAAAATATGACAACCAAACTTGACATACCAACGCTTGGTGGGTTCGATCGAGCTATGATGTAACACAATGATCTTCGAATGACTCTAGCCCATTCATCATAATTGGTTCCTCTTAATATGATAGGGCTTATAGTAATACCAGGACCATCACTATATCTTAGATGATACACTGGATCTTTTTCACTATATGTGTTGATGATTCATACACCGAATCTTTCTTCACTCCATGTGTGGATGATTCTTCTTCTCCCGTCACCGCTTAAAGAGAATTTGAAGATAAAAATTTAGGATTTGAACCAGGCTCTTGAGACCATGAAAAATTCTCAATAAGTCTGTCTGTGTTTCTCATTAATTCTCAAAGGTATTTATTAAATTACATTCACCTCTTAAGTCTTGTTTCTCAAGACATTCGATTCGTAATATATCTCAAAATAAGCTAAAATACATATCTCCTAAATATGGAAAAATATAGTCTCATATTATATCGTTTAATAAATTTTCTAACACTTATGTAGCAAAAGCATCAAATCTTCCTTCAACAACTTCATCAAGAGAAATATCAAAAGAAACTAAAACCCATACACTGATTCAGACAGACTACTATCTATTTTGACCGATCCCGATGAACTATGTTACTGTTGTCTAGATTACTAGTTTACTGTTACTGGTTTTGTCTTATCCAAGTGACTAGCACTATTTGGATTTACTAAAATAACCTTTGGCTAGATCTTTTTCAAAGATCCTACTACTGCAATTTTGCAGAATGCAAATTTATTTAGTTTGAAACAAATTTGGCCCCTTAGCATCGCTATGCTAATGATTTGTTCTTTAGTGATTCATGGAATGATTGTAATAGTTGAAATGGTATGAATTTTAGTCAAGAAATGGCGGAGTTTCTTAATTTAGAAATGATGATCGTAATATGATCTCTGGTCACCATTGTAACGATCCCTATTTCCAATCCGATGATTTTATCAATATATGAGGCCCGCCTCTTTTATGAAAAAAATAAATCAAGTATGAAAATTACATACTTATAGGAGACAAAGAAAGAGTAGCTAGAGTTAGGGTTTCCACTAAGCGACGTAGAATAAATCGACAGCGACAAAGACTCTATCGCGCTGGACATGATCACTCGATAGATGTCTACTGCTCCACCTTTTTCCCATAATGGCGCGACTAGTTTGCCAGGCCACCAGGTATCGCAAATGAAAAATTTAACCTTGTGCATAAGATCTGTCGTTTGAGCAAAGACTATGGGATGAGAGATCTCATTCAAAATGAATGAATTTGATCAAATTATGAGGGGATACTATGGGATGAGAATACTCGCTCATTCAGCCAAACTCCTTCACACACTCTTTTACTTGAAAGAGTGTTCAATAATCGAGACTAAGAGGCTGATCTTCAGCCGCTTGGAAAAAACTTTCTTAAGCGGATGATGTTAAGCCTATCAAGGATATTTTTTAGGTTTTTCATTTGTTTTTAACTCTTTCACGCGGATCCACGAGGCTTTTATTATTAAAAAAATACACTTGAGTTCAACTGCTTGGAAAGAACTTTTTTCTCCAAAAGACTGGACATCAGCCTCTTAGTCTCTGTTTTTTCTCTCCCACAATTAGAAAATCACTCTTTCACCTAGTCCCTCACTCCCTTGGAATAGGGCGATCAATGGGTACCCATTACCCGGAACCGGAACCGTTAGATTCGGGTCCGGTTCTGGGTCCTGAAGTTTGACCCATTAGCAACTTAGGACCCGACGAGTAATTACCCGATTTGACCCGAATGTTAACGGGTCCAAACGGGTAATACCTGTCGGGTACCCACGGGTAATGGGTACCCGGTTATTTATCATTTTATTTATCTTTTTAGCAAAATGATAGGTATTTTGCTAGTTTGGGCTCTGATTTTTTTTCTTTCCATTTTTCATTTTTTTCTTGCATTTAGTCTTTATTTAGTACATTAATAAATAAATAATAATAAATATTATGAAAATAATTTAGATTCAAGTTAAATACAGAAAAAAATTAAGTTTTTAAGATTTTCTTTATAATTTTGTAAATACCCAACGGGTATCCGGAACCGACGGGTACCCGAGACTTTAAACGGGTTCGGTTCTGGGTCCACAAATTTAAGAACCGGACCCGACCTTTATAAGTAGGGTCCGGGTCTAGTGATACCCGGGAGGACCCGGGCCCATTGACAGCCCTATCTTGGAAAGAACATTTTTCTCCAAAAGTAGGGCTGTCAACGACACTTAACGTAACGGATATTGGCTTTGTCGCTGCCGTTGCCATTAAAATTTGCGGTTAACCTATTTCCGTTAAGTGCCGACGGAAATATGAATTCACAAACCATTACCGTTACGTTGGACTTACCGGATAACGAATATTTTTCCGGTACCATCTGGTATGTCACAGGACAAACACAAAACACAGGACAATTACACAGAACAACTTCTAAATCCAAGAAAACAAGTTCTAAATCCATGCCACACACACAAAAAAAAATGTTCATGTTCTAAACCAAATCACATGTTCAGAATCTTCAGATGTTCTATCAAAAGAAAAAACCATGTTTTTGCAAAAGAAAAGACAAAGGATTAAAGGAAATCCATCTCCATTTGTTGCAGCAAGCCAGCAACTGCAAATGCATTCCTCCATCTCCAGATTCTCCACTGCCAAGTGCCAACTGCATCTGCAAATGCATTCCTCCTTACTCCTTAGTCCTCAACTTCTGCATATTGAAAGGAAAATTAAAAGTGTTAGACAGTTAAGCAACTTAAGCTGGCAATGTCAGTGCAATACGCCAATAAATATGAAAGCACATAAAAGATTAAGATGTAAGGAAACTTACCAGTAACACAACTATCACTGTCACTGAGAGTGAGATCTGGCATCCAATCACCCAAACAAAGCAATTCTTCAACAAGATCTGGAGCTAATGAACTCCTGTGAGATGTGAGAACCCTGCCAACAATACTAAACATAGATTTTGATGCTACACTTGTCACTGGAACTTCCAATACATCTCTTGCAATCCTTGAGAGAGTTGGGTACTTAGGAGCATGATTCTTCCACCAACTTAAGATATCAAACCTCATTTTTTCAGTGGTTGTGCCTTTAGGAAGAACTGGTTCTGCTAAGTATGTCTCCAATTCTGACTTCTCAACCTCAAACATATTGTTTTCCATAATAAAATTATCATAACCAAATTCATATGATGTTGTTGTAGCTACAGAGATCTCAATTCCAGCTGAATGCATTCCAGTATCAAAATAATTTGGAGCTGTAGTGTTGGTTTCATAAGCACAAAAAAGAGCATTGAGTTCAAGCTCAAATTTGTGATAGTGACTTTGATAGTTTTCCACACCATATACTCTCTTCATAACAAACTCCACCTATTTAGCCTTGTACCTAGGATATAAAACAACCCCAATGCCCATCAAAGTGTTACTATCTTTCTAGTAGCCATTAAATTTCATCCTCATATTCTTGACCATGTATCTGATATACTCATGCTCACTTGATTCCCAGATCTTAATGCATATATTAACCATTTTAATACAAATTTGCCGTGGGATACTTAATCCCAGCAAATTTGGTTGAAATGACATCAAATAATTCCAAACATTCACATATATGTACTCCTTGTTGCCACTCCTTAGCAGTTGGTAGTATCTTGAAGTCATTATCCAAATCATCTAGCCTAACAAAAGCTTGTCTCAGAAAAATTGCATCCTTTAGCATCTTAAAGGTGGAGTTCCACCTGGCATCCACATCTAAACCCACAGACCTTGAAGTAGGAAGCTTAACTTGGTCAATAGCACATTCAAATCTCTCTTTTCTAGACTGACTTGACTTGACATATTTTACACACTCTCTAACTGCATCTATTAATGGAGCAGCCACTCTCATTCCACACCCTACAATCAAGTGCAATACATGATTACTACACCTCATTTGGAACATATCCCCATTAAGAACTAAAAAATATTTGCTATCAAGCCATTTCTTCAGATTTTCCGTCATAACATTGTTGGAGCTAGCATTGTCAACAGCTACAGCAAAAAGCTTAGTGTCTATGATCTAGACATACTGATTTCACTACAGATGCTAGAACTTCTCCAGAATGTGGTGATGAAACTAAAGTATATGCTAGTGTTTTCTTAATCAGTTTCCACTCATCATCTATGTAATGCATTGTCACACAGCAATAACTATCCTTTGTATGCTTACATGACCACATATCTGTTGTTAAACTACACTTAGATGTAATTGTGTCAAATTTTTCTTGTAATTGCAGTTTGAACTCAGTTCTTAGTTTCATGATATCTTACCTAACTGTATTCCTAGTGTAAAGCTTAGCAGCAGGATTTAAAGACTTCACAAACTCAATAAAATATGGATGCTCAACTATAGTGATTGGATAACCATGTTTAGCAATCATCTTGGCAGCAAGTATCCTAGTAGCATCAGCATCATATTTCCAATTAGCTAACTTAGTTTGTGCATTACCTGTTTTGATTGTAGTAATCTCTCTTTGTCCTTTCTTGTTCCCAGGATTTTCTTTACAGGTTTTAGCATGGTAATGCAATTTGCTGGTTCCTTGGCTACTGGGTGCAGTCAATCTCCTCTTACAATGTTTGCATTCAGCCATAAGTATCCCAATCTCCTTACATTTCACCATCTTCTTTTCAATTAACCTTTCAAAATCATTTCATGCATCAGACCTTACTGCACGTAGTTTTTTCTTTTCTTCAGCTATAATTGGATCTTCATCTACTTCTATTTCTGCTACTGCTTCTTCTGTTGGAGGTGCAACAGCAGCAGGTGTTGAATGAATTCCTGAACCTTGAACTTGGTTTGATGCAGAAGGTAATTGAGATGCAACTGAAAGTGAGGTAGAGGGATTGCTTTTGCTTGATGAAGCAACATAACTGGATGCTCCTCTTTCGCTTTGGGACATGATTAATTTCACGAATCTCAATCTGTTATGAAAACCCTAATTTCAGAAACCCTAAATTGAAAATTTAGTTTTTAAGATTGAAATTAAACTCAAAAGAAATAGAAGAAGATAACCCTAGTTTTTGTATAGAGAAGATGATGATTTGTATAGAAAAGATGATGATTTTGCTCGAATTGGAAGGGAGGACTGAAGGAGACGAGGGTTGAGTTTTCTCTCGTTTGTGTCGACTGAAGCTGAAGAAGTGATTCTCTCGAAGGATATTAACCTAGGTATAGGAATTTACACGTGCTAGTCACACGTTAGCGGATATCGGAAATAAGGCTAACGGAAATAGCCCCACCGGTACCGTTACGGTATGATAAAATTATCCGCTACATTATCGGTTACGGATAACCGGTTACCGATATAACGAAACTAAACCTAACGGAAACCGGGTAATCGGATTCGGCTAATGGATATCCATTAACAGGCCTATCCAAAAGACTAGACACCAGCCTCGTAGTCTCTGATTTTGCTCTCCCATAATCAGAAAATCACTCTTTCACCTAGTCCCTCCCTCCCTTGGGCAGCAAGAATCAAAATTATTCTCTCCGCTATATGAAGTAAAAGAATATACAGCATCTCCAGTTCTACACTACTCCCTATTTATAGGCTGTATGTATTCTCACCAACCGAGTTGGCTCTGTTACGTGCTGACGTGTTTTCTCCGCGGGAAATCTCCAAACCTATGATGATCACGTTAAGCTGCGAGAATCTCTTAAATACGGGAACCATCAGTTTCTCTGTAAGATTAGGGTTTGTAACCTGGGAGGTAATCTTTCACTTCCATTGCAATTTCAATACTGATTTTTTCCCTTTATTTTAGTTGAACCAAAATTTGTGCTTCGGGTTTATGTGTTTCTTATTGGATTGCTATTACCCAAGTTTGCTTGATTTTCTCAACTTTGATGGTATGAATAACATATATAAACTAGCTAGGTTTTTATTGCATTATAAAATGATTGTAAATCTCACTCGCAAATTTGAATGTCCAAGGTAAAGTCATCAAAGCTCAGATTTGGGACTCTACTGGTTTAGTTTTTTCTCATCTGAGTGAAAGAACAGAGTTGTGTATTGAATTAATGCTGTTAACTTTATAAAGAAACAAAGAGAGTATTTAAAGATACAACCGAAAATACTGACAAAGACAATTACAGTGAGCTGTCAAAGATACACATGGAATCAAACTAGTGGAGGAGAGATCAAACATGTGGACACATAGTATTGGTTGAGCTAGGTGCTCTGACAGCCCCCCTCAAACTGAGCACTCTGGTGGTGCATCAGTTTGCCCTGCAACTTGAAGAACAAATATTTGCCAAGTCCCTTAGTAAACATATCAGCAATTTGATCCAAAGTATGAACATACTTAACAAATATAAAACCAATCATTACCAAGCTTCTGACAGAGTGATAAGCAATTTCAATATGCTTGGTCGAGCATGACACATAGGATTTGAAGCTAAACTGCTGTCTCCCATATTATCACAGTATAAGAGACAAGGAGTAGTGAGAGGAACCCTTAGTTCATCCATAATGTATGAAATCCATCTAACTTCAGAAGCAGCAACAACCAAAGCTTTGTATTCTGCTTCAGTTGAAGAATGAGCTACAGTTGGTTGTTTCTTAGAGGACCAAGAAACCAGATTATCTCCAAGAAAAACATAGTAACCAGTGGTTGATCTTCTGGAATCAGGACAACCATCCCAATCACTGTCACTATAAGCAGTAATTGTATTGCAGTTGCCTCCAGTAATAGTAATACCAGACCCTAAGGAACCCTTAATGTATCTTAAAATCCTTTTAGCAAGCTGTAAGTGAATATCAGTTAGTTTGTGCATAAATTAAGACACATAGTTTACTGCATAGATGATGTCAGGTCTTGTAAAAGTCAAGTATTGAAGTCCTCCCACCAAACTTCTATAAGTAGAAGAATCCTGTAAGACTGTACCATCTGATATAGATGCTCTTTGACCTTGTGCAACTGGTGTTTTGCAAGGTTTGCACTGTAACATGTAAAACTTCTTTAATAACTCCAAAGAATATTTATTTTGAGTAAGAAGCACATAATTTGTACCTGAAGTAAAAGCAGCTTCTATACCCAGAAAATAAGAAAGATGACCCAGATCCTTCATTGCAAAAGCAGCACTTAAAGAAGTAATGAAAGTAGATAAAGCTTCATCTGAACTTCCAACTAGAATAATATCATCAACATAGACTAAGAGAATCATCTTGACACCAGATTTGCTATAATAGAACATGGAATGATCACATTTAGATTGAATAAATCCTTGAAAGAGTAAGAATTTACTGAATTTATCAAACCAAGCTCTAGGAGCTTGCTTTAAACCATATAAGGACTTTTGCAGTTTACAAACATAAGAAGGGTTCTCTTTTGAAACAAATCCAGGAGGCTGCATCATATAAACATCTTCACTTAAATCTCCGTGTAAGAAGGCATTGGACACATCCAATTGCCTAATTGGCCATTTTTGATTTAAAGCAAGACTTAAAACACATCTTATAGTAGTTGGATTAACCACTGGGCTAAAAGTTTTTCATAATCCACACCATCAATTTGGTTGTACCCCTGAACCACTAATCTTGCTTTGTGTCTCTCTAAAGTACCATCAGTTTTAAGTTTGTTTTTGAAAACCCATTTACAGCCTAGAATATTCATACCAGGAACATATGGAACCTCTCTCCAAGTATCATTATTATAAAGAGCTTCATATTCATTGTTCACGGAAAGTACCCAATTTGGTCTTTTAACAACCTGTTTGAAAGTTTTTGGGACATCAAGAGATTCTAAAATTGCAGTGTAAGCTACTGGTATTAGATGTTTAATATGAACATTAGCTATGAAATCTGAGCCCAATGGTTTTGTTTTTGAAATGCCTGATTTTGATCTAGTATAAATAACATGAGGCTTAAGAGATGAAGTAGAAGAAACATTACCATTTGCAGAAGCAATATCAGCTGAGGAAGATGAATTAGTAACCATTGAAGTAACATCGGAATCAGATGAAGTATTAGCAATTGAAGTATCAATTGAAGAAGTAACTGAAGGAGATAAACCATATAGAACACCTGAAGTAGCAGCTGAACTTGGTGTTGATGAAGCAAAAGGAAAAACCAACTCATTAAAAACCACATGAACTGTTGTATACACCTTATGAGTACAAGGATCATAACATCTATATCATTTATGAAAAGGACTATAACCCAGAAAAACACAAGGCACTGATCTTGGACTCAACTTGTCTTATCTAGTAGAAACTATATTTGGAAAACAAAGACAACCAAATGCTTTAAGAAAAGAATAGTCAGGTTGTTTTCCAAATAGTAGTGCATATGGACATTTGAAAGATAGGAGTTTTGTAGGAGTTTTGTTTATCAAATAGGTGGCAGTCAAGAATGCATCAAACTAAAACCTTTTTGGAATATTAGCTCTAAAGGATAAAGTATTACCTATTTCTGTCACTTGCCTATGTTTTCTTTCAGCAGCCCCATTTTGTTGATGTACATGAGGACAAGAGATTCTAACAGTAATACCATTAACATCCAAGAAATCTCTAAATGGACCTTTAGCCAGTTCATAAGCACCATCAGTCTAAAATTCTTTAATCTTGTGCTCAAGAAGATTTTCCATTGAAGTTTTAAACAATTTGAAACAAGCAAGACTATCAGTTCTACACTTCATTGGATATATCCAATTAAATTTTCTGAAGTCATCTACAAACAATATGTAATATATATATCCTAGTGTAGACATTATAGGTGCAGGACCCCATATGTCACAGTGAATCAAAGCCAAAGGCTGACAAGATATAAAACTAGAAGAAGTGAAAAGTAAACACTTGATCTTCCCTAACTGATAGGATGAACAAACAGCTTCAAAGTCTTTATTAGACAATTTTATTTCTTCTGAGGAAGCAAGCTTTTGAACAATCTTTTGTGCTGGATGACCAAGTCTTTTATGCCATATAGTTGGTGAAGCCAAAATTGAACTGAGAGCTATGTTGGGAACTGACTGAATAAGATGCTTAGTTGAGAGAGGATATAAATTGTGTTGCATTAGACCCCTTGATAGCACTTTCTTACTGAGAATAGACTTGATTTCATAACCCCAAGGAAAGAATTCAAAGGAACAATTATTGTCAGTTGTGAACTTAGCAATAGAAAGTAAATTCTGTTTCATGTTTGGAACAAACAAAATATTGTTCAACTTAAAAGAAGTACCACTAGAAGAAGGATGTAAAGTGGAAGATCCTGTGAGAGTGATAGGAAGTAACTTACCATCTCCCACCATGACTTGTTCATCTCTATCAAACTCTTCAGCAGTAGTAAGTAAAGTTGAATCATTAGTCGTATGAGTTGTAGCACCATAATCAGGAATCCATACTGGTCCAGTTTCATTTGTACTCCAATGACCAGGAGAAGAAAAAGTATCTGCAGCATTAGATACAATAGGAGCGGAAGGAGGAGTAGGAGTCTACAGTTGTGTTGAAACTTCCAAGCCTTCAAAATCTTTTTGCAAAGCAGTAACACCATTTCTATACTGAGAATACCTAAACCTGCATCTGTTGGAAAAGTGACCTTGTCTATAACAAATCTGACAAGGAGGTTGTCCATGTCCAGCATTAAAGCTTCCATTACCACCATGAAATGGATTACTACCAGTATGAGAGTTATAAGGTGTTGAAACTGGTTTTTGTGAGGGATTAAAATCATTTCTCTTGAAAGTATTACTAGTACCATTGCCAGAATGAGAAACAAAATTCTGTGAAGAAGAACCAGAATTACCACTAGATTGTCTTGAAGAACTACCAACAGAGGATTGTGAATTTGCAAATCTTCTAACAAAGAAAGCAGAATTAGTAGGATCGGCTATGAGAGAAGAAAAAGAATCTTGATCTTTAAGCCACTGTTCATGAAAAATCAGTCTAGATCTAAGTTCTGCAAATGAAAGAGGAGTTTCTCGATTTTGAATTGCAATCACAAAATTAGCATATTCTCTGCTAATACCAGAGAGAGTGTACATAACAATGTCCTCATCAGATACAGGTTCACCGATTTCTGCTAAAGAATCTGAGATAGTCTTGATTTGATGAAGGAAATCAAAGATTGAAAGATTACCTTTTCTGATAGTGTAAAGTTGAGCACGTAATTGAGATTTTCTTGCAAAAAATTGTTGGTTAAAGATTTTAGAGAGATGATTCCATTTATCTCTAGCAGTAGCCTTTCCAAGAAGTTCAGATGCAAGAGAAGAAAGAACAGTAACATTGACGCAGGAACCAACAAAATGATCTAAAGCTCTCCATTCTTGATACAGAGGGTTTACATGAGGGATATTATCATGAAAGACAAATTTAGGTTGAGGTTCAATAGAACCATCAACATAACCATATAAATTAGTGCTGATAAGAATCGAAGCCATCTGATCTTTCCATACTAAGAAATTGGAACCATCAAGTTTTACAGAAACATAGTGAGAAATGTTTGGAAAAGGTAATTGAAAACAACGATAATGTTGTGATGAAGGTGGTGGTGTAAATTGATAAACATTGTTTTGTGATGGTTGTTGAGAATCAAGATTCAAAGGAATCGATTGTGAAGATTTTTTGAAGACGAAGGTTGTTGTTGTTGAGTGAGTGGAGGAGGTTGTTGATGTTGATGATTATTTTGAGATTGTGATGGTTGTTGATGGTTGTTCGGTGGTTGTTGGTGGTTTTTATGAGATTGAGAAGACGGTGGTGGAGGTGATTGTAACGACATAAATTTGTGAGTATTGTTGTGAAGAAGGTTGTTTGCAGCGGAATTCAGAGAATTGTTGGTTTGTCTTCCCATTTGTGAAGAAAATTGTTAAAAATTGTTGATGGGGTTGTAGAATTAGGTTTAGGAGGTAGATGAGGTTGTTCTGGAATCTGATACCATGAAAGAACAAAGTTTTGTATTGAATTAATGTTGTTAACTTTACAAAGAAACAAAGAGAAAATATTTAAAGATACAACCGACAATACTGACAAAGACAGTTGCAGTGAGCTGCCAAAGATACACATGGACTCAAACTAGTGAACGAGAGATCAAACACGTGGACACATAGCATTGGTTGAGCTAGGTGCTCTGACACTGAGTTTTTGACATGTTGAAAAAATATTGAACCTTTTTCTTCAGTTTGGATTTTTGCTTGATTAGAGAAATCTGATGCTACTGTAATAGCTTTTGTTGAGCTCGTTTTGTTTAAGTACTTGTGCAATCTATTGTATTTCGTACAACATGTTTGCACAAAATTGACCTTGTTTTGCTGCTTCATTGGGTTTGCATTGCTATACCTTTCTGTTGTTTGACAAATTCCCATGGGAAAAATTTAAATTCTGGTAAAACCTGATTTCTAATTGAACTTTTGTTTGATTTTATGGTTTTCAATGTTCTCATACTTTAATTTGTACAATATATAAAAGTACATATTACTAAAGTACTCAATTTTGCAGTCAAGGTTTCTCTACAAAAGTTGAATGTGAGTATAAAACTTAGAAAATATATCCGTAATATACACACTAAACAAAAGTACATCCCATGACCAATGAAGTACATGCCTAAAGAACTGAAATAAAACATATAGTTATGCTAAAAATAGTGTAATCAAATATATAAGATAAGATTACATATTATCTGTGTTACTCTGTATAGCTAAATTTCATTTCCTATACAGATTTGAAATGGAACAGCACTCACGTCGTGCATGCGTCTTTGCTAGTAGTAATAAATGTTTCTCTAATTGTGATATTCATCTTAGTAGCCTAAGATAGATACTGTAGGTTAGGTGCATGCAAAACGATGTTAGTACAGTGACAGAATGTTCTTCAGTTGCTATGTTATTTCTATTATGCTTTCAGTTCTTTCCTGACAGGGAAAGCAAAAATAGTTAGAGAGAGAGAGCGAGACAGTAATGGTGTTTTTTGTATAATTCTAATTAATAGTTGCTATTTCCATTAAACTTGAGTTGAATGAAGAATTGTTTGGGCGCCTTAAATATGCGGAAACACTATGAAACATAATTCCCTACCACGTTTATGAACAACTTGCATGATTGCTTCTTGTTTTACGTTCTACATGTTTAATTGTTCTGTTATCTGAATGTTGACATGTTATTTTTCTTATTCATTCATCGATGGTGTATTGTACAACATTATCATTTCTGGTGTTTTCTGTGGACAGAGAAACAAGCAACTTCAAAGGTTGTAGGTGTCTGATTTTTCTGATATCAAATTCTGTCTTACTCACTCTCTAAGAGCAAGAGGTTGAGTGAAAGAAACAGTTAAAGAAGATGTTGACAACAGATCTCCAACAACATCACCACTATTCTCCTTCTCTGAAACTCTAATCAATAAAAACCAAATCCATAATATTTCCTTCCCTATTAGCTACTCAAAACCAAACAAAAGCCTCTCTAACCTCAAATTTTCTCCTCTTACAGCTGTGCTTGCAATGAAAAGTGAGAGTCAATCACCAGTGTCACAAACCCCTGCTCAAACCATGGTAGACATTCTTTCAGAATCTCTTCCATTCATTTAGAAATTTAGAGACAAGACCATTGTCGTAAAATATGGAGGTGCTGCTATGAAGTCGGAATCTCTCCAAGCTTCAGTCATCAATGACCTAGTACTCCTCTCTTGCATTGGTCTTCGCCTTGTGTTTGTCCATGGTGGTGGCCCATAAATTAACCATTGGCTCAGTCAATTTGGGAAGGAACCTAATTTTCTAAATGGCATCCGAGTAACTGATGCGTTCACCATGGAAATAGTTGAGGGAAAAAAAATGGTTCAGTCCAAAACCGCACAAAAAAGAACAGATTAGTCCACTCCGATCCAACTAGGAACAAATTAGTCCAAATAATGTATAAAGACGCTGCTATCCTTCACACGCTTTTAATAAACCACACGTGCAGCGAATGGATATAGTTTTGTAACTGACACCAACGTAGTTGTGACACGTAGCTTGAAAAATAACTGAATTAAACGACGTAACGGACAAATCATTTATTCCTTCTTTTTCTTTTGAATACTGAAAAGCAGAAGAAAAAAATCAAAACTACTCATACCTCAACATTTTGAACCCTAGAAAATTTTCAATTCACAGAAACTTTCAATAAAAAACCCTAACATCTTACTAATCAAAGAACTAGATGGTTGAACAATCAGTAACATCATGTTGAAAGGAAAAAAAGTAGCTTCAAAGAAAAACGCACCACCAACAGTGGAAGATTCAACATCAACTGAAGAAGAAATTTCATCAGTTGCGGTAGAAGAAATTCAAAAATCAACATCACCAAGAACGAGATCAAAGTCAGCATTAAAAGATTCAATACCAATTTCATCCCCAACTCAACCAGTTGCTGCAGAAGAGATTCGGAAATCAACAGAACCAAAAACGAGATTGAAGAGATCATTAGAAGATTCAACATCAACTTCAGTACCAGAAACTTCAAAAACATCACCAGCTTAGAAGAAATCAAAGCCTTCAAATCCTCCAAAGTCTTCAAAGACTTCAACACCTGTTATCTCAAAAAAAGGTAACAATTCAAGTCCAGTTCTGTCTATTTTTGAGCAATTTTTATACAATTTTTTGTACATGTGTACAGATCTGTACACCGCCATGTTGTTGCAGTGATTCATGTCTAGTTCTATTTTGTTTTTGAGCAATTTTTGTGGGAATTGTTGTTGGTGTGTACATATCTGTACACCGCCATGTTGTTACAGTGATTCATGTCCAGTTCTATTTTTTTTTTAGCAATTTTTATTGGAATTGTTGCTGGTGTGTACATACTAGTACACCACAATGTGTTGCAGTGATTCATGTCATGTTCTGTCTGTTTTAAAGATGTTTCTTTAGCAGTGTACTGGTTTGTACACCAGCATGCTATTTCAAATTCATATGGCCTAATGTGTGTGTTGTGCCGTCACTTGTGTTTACTGGTGTACACACCTTTGCACCAGCATGCTATTTCACCTTCATATGGCCTGTTGTGTGTGTTGTCAACCTATTGTGCCATCACTTGTGTTTACTGGTGTACATATCTTTGCACCAACATGCTATTTCATATTCATATGGACTAATGTGTATGTTCTCAACATATTATCCCATCGTTTTTGGTGCTGGTGTACACATCTTTGCACCAGCATGCTATTTCATCTTTATTTTGCCTGTTGTGTGTGTTTTAAAGCTGTTTTTGATAGATTTCTGTATGAGTGTAAAGATTTGTACACGCACATTGATTTATGGCATGTTGTGTGGGAACAAATTTTGCTTTAGTTAGTTTTCTGTAGGAGTGTACACAGCTCTACACCTGTATGATATGGTCCCATTTATGCGTACAGTGATATGATTTGTGCTTATATGAGTATAATGAATGTATTATTCTTCTTGGTTCATTTTCGTAGATACCAACAAACTATATAGGTCAATTTTCCATGCCTTCAGTGACTTTGTGAATAGAAACCTTGAGGAAGATGAAACAAAAAGAGGAGAAAAAGTATGGTTCACCAATTATCAACTAGAGAAGCAAAAAGAAGGACCATTCTGGCCTGTTCTAGATATCTTTGTCCACAAAAAAGCAGACCGGAAAGATGAGAAAGATACAAGTAAAAAGAGAGATGATATATGGACTAAGAACCCAAACTCAATTCTGAAAATTATGAGACAGTACTGCCATGAAATTTGTGACTCAGGGGGACATTATTTCATGTTTGATACTACCAAGTGGCAGTAAAGAGTGAACCTGAGGATTTGTTTCTATTTTATGGGATTAAGGTGGTGCCAATGGAAGTTGAAAAAGGAGAAGATGTAAAAACTGCAGCTGAAAAAAAATACGGTCCGCTGATAAACAGATTGAGCTGGGAAAAAAAGATGTGGAGGAGGAAATCGTACGTATCAAGAAGCTAAAACTAAAGTCGAAAATAGAGATTGAAAGAAATGCTGAAGACTTAGTGGTATTGTTTACTATGTACTTGTGTATCACGGTCTTTTTTACCCAGGCAAATGGAAGTATGATTAGCAAGAACTAGTTTGCACACTTTTTTGAGTCTTTGGATAGGATGAAGAGAACTTGATGGCCAGTTCATATACATGAGTATCTCATGGCGAGCATTAAGAAACATCAGGATTCACCACTTAAAGTTAATGGTTGTTTGCTTTATCTGTTGGTGAGTTCACAGTTGTACACCTGATATATCCATTCACCATTTTAAATAATTCTGTTCATTGTGTTTGTTCCTTTATCTTACATTTCTAACTATTCACCTATTTGTTAATGCAGCATTGGTTTGCCGAACACAAAAAAATCATGAAGCCAAGCAATGAGGAAGGTATGCCAAGGCTTCTTAGGTGGATCATCAGCGACGCCAGTAATACAATCGATAAAGACCTGAATGATGCCATGAAAATGGTATCTCAAAAAACTTTCTTAGAATAGTATATGTACATTGATATACACCTTTAATAAGGTGTACAAGATTGTACATTGTTGATAGATTTTAAGAAATTTGTCTTGTGTACAACAATGTACACTCTTACAACATGTGTAAAAAATTCTACACCTGTGATCAATGTTGATACTTTGGCATGTTTTCAGATACAACCAGGATGGGTAAAGGCTTATAATGATGAAGAAAGATTGCTTTTGGATGAGTACCATAGGCAGAAACAAGAAAATAGCATAGATGCCGTGAAGGAAAAGCTGCGCATTTCAGATATGCGAAGAAAGGAGTTGGATGAGGAGCTTACTGAAGTTCTGGATAGGCAAGAAAGGCTTCTTAGTTTCATTGAAGAGAAAAGACTAAAAGTTAATGAATTTGGTCTAATGAGCTTGACATAAAGAGAAGTTAATGATTTCCGTAATTACACTTTGGATGAAATCTTTAAATGTGCAAAGGAAATACGGCTTGAAACTGAGGATGATGATGATGAGGAGGAGTATTAGGATGAGAATGAGTAGGAGGATGAGGATGAGGATGAGGATGGGTAGGAGCACAAGGAATATGATGAGATTGAGAAGGAGGAGGAGGAGGGTGAAGAGGAGGATGACAAGGTTGAGGAGGAGCACAAGGAAGATGATGATGGTGATGACAATGACAAGGAGGAGCACAATGAAGATGGTGATATGCATGATCATAATGATGATGATAATGATGATGATGATGGTGATGACAATGACAAGGAGGGTAGCAAGGGTGGTGATATGCATGATCATGACAATGACAAAGAGGGTAGCAAAGGTGGTGATGACGAGCATGGAACTGAATCTGAAAGGAATGAAGTTCCATCTGAAACTCCTGAAAAGCAAAGGTACAACATCACTTTTTTTAAATTTTCAAGTCATTTATTTTTTTATGTGTGTACATAGTCGTACACCAGTGTGTGAAAGCTAATATCTTTTCTCAAAACTTGAATCTTTTTAGTACTCCTTCACCAAAGACCAATGAGGCAAATGAAGAAGAGGACGGCAAGGATGGAACAAGCCAAGGAGTTGAGTCTGAAACTGGTAACAAGTCGAGGTATATGTGTAGCTCACATTTCTTCTCATTTTCTATATATGTGTACCAATATGTACACCTTAGTGATTTCTTCTGTGTGTGTATCAAGATGTACACCTTAGTGATTTCTCATTTTCTAAAAAAATTGCAGTTTTTCAGCACTCTTCTGCCAAAGGAAGTTGAAATCCCTGAAGGTCAAGAAGAGCATATGAACCTTAATGACCAGGATACTGCTCAAACTGATGAAATTGACAAAGTGGCTGGGTGTGAAGCTGCTAACAAGCAAAGGTATAAAGAAAATGATCTCAGCTTATATTATTTTTTTTTGTTGTTTTCAGTCTGTGTGTACAAGGATGTACACCTTTATGACTTCTTCTGAATTTGTGTACATACCTGTACATTGGTGTAAAACTCTGTACACCATTGAAAATTCTCATAAAAATTACATTTTTCAGTACTTCTATGCCAAAGACAAGTGTAATCAATGAAGATAAACAAGACCAAGTGAACCTTGATGACCAGAATGTGATGGATGTCACTCGAACAGCTGAAATTAATGAAGCTACTATAATTGCAGCTGAAGCCATATGTCAATTGGATCCTAATGAAGTCCTTTTACTCACACAAGGAGAAGAATCACAGAATGAGACTTAAACATCAATTGAGGACCTTCTAGATAACTTGTCTGAAACTGTGTTCGTAAAGCTTGAAAAAGGTTGTTACAGAACGGCACCATCTGAAGTGAAGGAAAATATGGCAACCCTGATCCGCCAAGATTGTCCAAGCTTTGCATTATTGAGCCAAGAAGATCCAAAAGAAGAGTCGTCGCAAAAATCATTATCCAATGAAGATGTACGAGAAAGGATCATTGAAGAAGCAGTGCAGTTTATTAAACAAAATCCTAGTGAATTTTTTAGCATCCAAGAGGTAGAAGAAGAGAAGACGACTCCAGTGAGTACAAGAGCAGGGAGGATGAAGGAAGCAGGGATGTTGAAGACACAAGCCGCTGGCAAGTTGCCCAAGACACCACAAAAGAGAAATGCAAAAAGAAAGCTAGATCCTGAATTCACTGCCAAGGGTAAAACCAAACGAGTTGTGATAAAAGCAGATCCAAAAGGAAAGGGGATAAAAGAGGGACAAGAACCAGGCTATCCTGCCCCAATAAAGAGAAAGGGAGATGTCTATCATCCTCACAATCCATTGATAGATGTTCGCTTATCACCACTATACCATGCTATGCAACCAGGACAGGACAAAAAAAGGGTACAAAAATTCTTCGACTATACAAGCATGGAGTAATTTCACAAAACACCATGATTGAATCTTATAAAAAAATTACATGCACAACTTTGTACACCATGTTAACATTTCCTTTATGTTTCCGCAACTCTGTAGCTTGGCAACTAACAAGACTGGATGATCCAACAGTTAAGGAAGATATTTTGATTGCTGGAAGAGTACTTCGTGAACTGATGTTCAAAAAATATCTGGACCAAGAGGTACTCCAGTTCTACATCCATCGACGTAGAAGAGCACTTGTCAGAGATAGCATTCGTCATCCAGATGACAAAAAGTACCTGAGCTGTGAAATTATGAATCCTATTGCATGTGTAAGTTTCTCAAAACAAATAAGAAATGTCATATATAGTTACTTTAATATTGTGTACATAGTTGTACACCTAATTGACATGGAGTGTTCTATGTGTTTTTATATTTCTTTAGCTGTGTACATTGATATACACCAATATGCATATATGATTGACACATGGTCTGTTAAGTGTTGATTGTTAGATTTATTTAGCTATGTACATAGATGTACACCAATATGCATCTATGATTGACACATGGTATGCTAATTCTTGATTGTTAGATTTATATAGGTGTGTACATAGGTGTACACCTGTATAGCATACATGGATATACCGTCTGTTTTCAGGCCTACAATGTTTGATTTGTTAGTTTTCTGTAGTACTATACATGCTTGTTAGTTTTATGATTAAGGTGAGCCTAATTAATTTTGTTTTCTAACAAATTATCAATTGCAGTACTATGTCAAGTATAATGTCACCAGCGAGGTGCAAAAGCTTGTGGTTGATTTCATAAGGGACATGCCTGGGAATCTGGAAGTTCTTGTAATCCCTATCAATCACTCTACAAATCGAACGAGGATGGATTGCACTGGTCTCTTTTGAATTTTGATTTCGAAGCTAAGGAATGTAAATGGTATAACTCGTTACACTCAGAAAATGAGCAGTCATATCAAGACGATACAAAGCAACTAGCAGATGTGGTACAAGTGAAACTCAACAAGAAGAGAGCATTGAAGGGTCACCCACCTATAGAAGAGCACGAATTAAACATCATGACATGCCCTTCACAAGGAATCAACCCGGACTGTCTAATCTATACTTGTTACTTTATGAAACGAAGTATGAAGACAACAAAAGGTATGGAAAAAGGTCAGCAAAGGGCCGAAGACATTTGTCAGCAAATGAGATCAAAATTATTGGCCAAGATGTTGAAAAAAGTCGGATGGTGTGAAAAGGTGTGGGATATAGCGAAGGACGAGGAGCATAATCAGTGGCGCAAGAATACGGGAAATCAACCATTGAAGAGGAAGAAGAGTTTTTAATCTTCATTCAAGATCACTTTCTGAATTTCTTCTAAACATTTTTAATCTTCAGACAAATTTTTAAATTTCAGTTTTCAACTTTCTGTTTAAGACTTATCACTATTATAAAGAACTTGAATTAATTTTTTTTTTATTAGTTTCAATATTGATGTTTTGAAAATAGACTTGTGTCAGTACTAAGGTATGATTACAGGTTAGGATGACAGTTTGTGCAATTGGCAGGTGTGCAACGATGCCCCCTTGTCGTAGTATGACAGTTTGTAGTAGCGGCAGCAACTATTTGTATCTCACAACGTCTGCGTATTTTACATTACATTACCATTGCTTTATCTACATAGCAGCTCCGGCATCGGTCATGCGACATCTCTTCCGTTGGTGCGTACCAGCAACTATCCGTAGATTCTTGGTTTTGTTTACATCCAGCTCTATCGGTTTGCTTTCCTTCATCCTTACGCGCCCACAATATACTTATGTTCGTCTTCATGCTCATGTGGTTCTTTGCTTGAGCTAAGGATCATATGTGGACCTTGTCGGGTTACTTGAATTCGTTGACTTGTTGTGTAGTTTTAGCTGGCACAAAAATGTAAGTGCACGATATTTCATGTACTATAATCAATAAGGTAAATTCATGGTATAAGTAATAACATCAGTGAATAAATGTCAACTTCTTTATGCAGTAGTAAACTTATTAAGAAATTTGTATGGCTGCTCGTGTCCCAGCCTTGTGGGGAATCGTAAATCCATTGTCGCTGAGGTAAGATGAGTGTTTGAACCTGTCACCCCGTTGGCCAATCTCGGGCCAGGAGATTACCGAATGGTGGGGGTTGAAAATCTCCCGGAGACGTGGTGTAAAACTGAATGTTTTGCAAACACCCGTTCCGCTGAGCTGCCAAAGGCATGTCATGTTGGGCATCTCTTTCTTATGGAAGCCTTCCCCCTGGTCGTACACTCATAGACGCTTATTGGGGAGTCCGGAGAGATTGCGTGTGAACGCTTTACCCAGTATGAAGATATGAGACCGGCGGTGCTTGCCCCGGTTCTCCATTATATGCATTAGTATCCAAAAACGTATCCAATTTATGGGAATGTATGCATTATTCAGAATTGAAATGTATCAAATGCATATAACAATGTATGCTAATATAAACAAGATGCAAGGAGTCTGAATATTTGCAAACTCTTTTGTTGGGTGTGATGTATGTCCCGTTTTGGTTTTGAAAGCTGGTTGCCGAAGCTTGTGAAAGCAAAAGTAATCGCCCCGCTGCTGTCAATGGTTGCAAGGCTTATGTTATATGTGTACCCCTTGTGATTGGGACAATAGTTGTCTTCGCGCCGCTGGGGTGTGTGGATATGTATTTCTATATACAAATTTGGCATTGTTGGGCTTGAATTGCATCCTTTAATTATTTCGGAATTGAGCCTTGTAATGGTCAGTGGTGGTGCGCCTTCAGCTGCGTCCCCTAGTTGAGCAGATGCTAGCTACTTTGCTAACTGCTGCAAATTGAACAAACTCACACACTGTTGATGGCGTTGATGAACTTTTCTCGTCCTTGTTGTGCCTTTTCATCCTTGCTTCGGCTTGGGTGTGATGAGTCTACATCTTATAAATCAAGTACCTACACAGATAAAAACCGAAAAGAACGTGGGAGTTTACACTGCATCCGTGGTTACTTCATCTTCTCCTACATATGAGATTTGGGCATGTGAGGTCTCCCGGGGTTGATCACACATTTTTATGAAGAGCAGGTGCAGTCCTTTTTGAACTGTAGAGCTTAGGCGTTTGCATAAGCTCTTCAGTCGAGCTAGGGAACTTTCAAAAGTCACCGACTTTCAGAAGTCATCGTATTCTGAGCCATCGTCTTGGTACGTTGGACCATGGTCGTTGTTACTTTCGTCATCATCTTCGGATCGAAAGTACTTTATACGTTGGGTAGCTGCGGGTTCACAGGTGTACTCGCCACCCGCGTTACTAAAGATGATTTGTGTAACTCTTTTGATGAAGTTAGCATTAGCTTGTATATCGTGGCAGCATGTTCTTCTCAGCTTGTTCAGGGTGGCAACGTCCTGGCAAGCTGAGCAAAGTATCAAAGGATACTTGGAGTCTGTGTAGCATCGTTCCTTGACCTTTAGTCTGAACTATGGTCCGAGCAAGTCCATCTGTATAAGAGGTAACTGGAATTAGGGGGGACACTTTCCCGTAAGAAGAAATAAGGGATATCGGTCCTTGGAGAAGTACTTTTTAGTACTTCTTAGGTCCTTGGTACGCCTTCATGAAGAGTTGTTCTGATGGTTTGAGTTGCTACCACAAACTAAGCTTTGGCGTTTCGTCAAAATCTGTGCTACGAGCTGAAGGCTGGAGCTTTATCTTGCTAAGGTTCTCCCACAAAATTCTCAAATCATGTAAACTACGACAGTCTGAGGAAGTATATATAGTACGACAAAGTATATATACTGTCATGACTGCCGTACTTTGCATATGAATGGAAGTATAAGAATCATTCTTATAAAGAATGAAGCATCATCTCTCATATCATACCAAGCATTGATGCTTAATGTAAGGCAAGTCCATCGTACTGATACAAAGCTTTCGTCATTAGCTTCGTAATTTTGAAGGTTTTGTCATCAGCTTCGTATTTTGAAGCTTCGTCCTTAGCTTCGTGTTTTGAAGCTTCATTAATTATGATGACGCGTTTTGAAGCTTCGTGTTTTGAAGCTTCGTCCTTAGCTTCGTGTTTTGAAGCTTCGTCCTTAGCTTCGTGTTTTGAAGCTTAGCTTCGTGTTTTGAAGCTTAGCTTCGTCCTTTAGGGTGCTGTTGGTGTTGCTTTACACGCAGACAGATGCTCCCTTCGTCTAGGTGAGTATCTATGGCCGCCGGAAGAGATGTGTCTGGTTATTCAGAACTTTTTGTAATCTGCACGTCCTTCTGAACTTTGTGAAGATTGTGTCATTATTGAGCAGCTGGATCTACAGCAACCTTGCATTATCGGAATGGAGGATTGGAGCCATTGGATTTGAGCCATCATCGTCATTATCGGATTCGAACTACACGAGGCGGACTGTGCTTCGGGTTTTTTTTGTGGGCGTGGTGCTTTCCTGGTCATCAGTTCATCTTCATGAACTGACTTCCTCCGTAGCTTTACTGTATATACACAACATTGCTTCTTTTCATCCTTTGTGAAGACTGTGTCCGCATTTGATTATTCTTACATCTCAGCAACAACACTAGGCAGCGGCTTCAGGTCGTTTTTATCTTGAATTGCAACATTTAGCTTGGTGTCTTGTTGCTCTGGAAGGTACTCAATCCAGCCGTATCATCTACTTGCTTAAGAATGGAGAAAAAATAAGTTGATTTTGAGTTGGAATTGTGACTTCTCTTGAGTGGTTCTTCACTATCATAGCTTGGTGATCTTCAGCTTTGCGTCGATGAACTTTGGATATTGTAACAAGACTCTAGCTCTTCGTTTTCACAGATCATTGTCGTCGGACCATGGATCTTCGTTTGGTGTTGCACCGGTTTTGATCGTTAGTAACAAAAGTTCACACCACCATCATTGGATTTGTTCTTCGGATTTTGTATCATCGTTCCCAGAATTTGCATAGCGGCTGTACTGCAACATTGGGTCGGACAGAAGCTAGCTGGGAAATCGGAGCTGAGCTAAGCTGCATGCGCTTTGTAATCGCCATATGCAGACTTCGAATGACTCCACAAACTGAACTTTAGATTCTAGGATATCTTGTGCATTCCAATATAGGGTTTGAACAACATGGCATGACAGTAACTTTCGAAGATTACTTGAACTGCAACTTCTTTTAGTCGTACTCCACCGTTCTTTTAGCTTGGCGATCTATCTTGCTTGGAAGCTACAACATCGGATTAGGGGATCGTAGCTATTGTCCGAGTAAGGGACCGAAGCTGCATCATCGGGGTTATCAACGTCATCAGATTTGTTCTATAGATACTTCTGTCTTTGAACTTGCTTGCACCATCGGGTGGCCTTTGGTTGGCAACTAATCCTCTTTGTGTCAGGACCCTGCACTTGGATCGCCAGCGGGATGTTGGTTGATGTGAGCAGCTTGTATGTCAGGTGACTTGTACGTCTTCATTGTACTACCTTTTGGATGTAATGATACTCCTCCTCAGAGATTATGTACCTACATAAAATCATAATTGAAACAAAGGGTCTTTTTGCTTGGCTTGATCGTCCCAGGACTTTGCTTCATCGGCACCATCCCTTGCCTCTTTGTCTTCGGTATTTGCATCATCGTCATCAGCATCGTCGGTTTGATCACACCTTTGTCATTAGTGACGTCATCCATCTTTGGTCCATCATCTTCGTATTTTGGCTCTTCATTTTCGGCCTTGGATCATCGTGGCGAGGCTTTGTCTCTTCGTCATTGGAATTGAGACATCACTGCAAGACTCGCATCTTCGGCATCAGTCTTTGTTTCATCATTATAGTTTGCGCCAACATCGTCGTCGGACTTTAGCTGTGTAGGCTTGGGTTACGTAGAGGGACTTATATGTGCACGGACCAAGCTTTGAATGTCTTCGTCATCCACAACCGACTTTGGACCATCGCTGCAAGACCTTGTACCACCTTCGTCGTTTGACTTTGTATCGAGTGGATGATCGGGATTGCATATTCAGACCAAGCCTGCGTTGTCAGACTAGGACTACATCTTCGGACCAAAACTGGGCTTCGTTTTCGCAAGACTCTGCACCATAGTCATCGTTGGCCTCCAACTTTGGTTCATCTGCGCATAACCTTGTCTCATCGGCTGACTTTGATTTGTCTGCATGAGGATTTATATCATCGGTCTTCTTGCATTTTTTGTCATCCTGGTTGGCCTTGGCTTCTTCATCTAGCTTTGCAGTCTCGTCTTGTTTATAGAAGCATCATCGGCGGTTAGCATGTACGAAGCATCTATATCATCGGCGCCGCAGGCTTCGGATAATTGCAAGTTGCTCGTACGTCGAGTCATACTTGGTTCATATTACAACATTTCTGCACGTCGGCTTTTACAGCTCCAAATTTGCAGCAGCAGTGACGATGTCTTGGCTTCATGGTGGCTTAGCTATATCTTTCCACAGCGACGGGTATCTGTTGTGAGTCACAAACCTGCATAGAGAATGAACACGGAAACTTGGACTGACTGAATCCATTAAACTAAATGTATCACGATATCATCTTGTATACTTCGTTTTATTTGCATGTCAACTGCATATTCTGGTGACTTTGTATTTCAGGTAGCCTGTGTATTCAACTTATACAAGTTATTGGACTTCGGGTTCACTTGGATCATCTTAGGGCTTTAGATCACTAAAGAACCCAAATATTAATGAGTGCGATTAACCGCATCATGGCAGCAACAACGGTGGTATGTAGTAATGCTACCCCGCGTGGAAAGACTGTGCCATTATTAAGCAGCTGTGTTAACAGAAGCTTGGCATCATCGGAATGAGATCGAAGCTGGATCGGAGAAAACGAAGGTACACCATCGCTGGAGTGGGGGAACGAAGGTACATCATCTGAGGAGTATTATATTGGTGGTGTGGGGGAACGAAGGTAGTAATACTACCCAGCTATTATTCCTCTTTTTAGAGGTAGTGGGTTTCTTACTTCTCCGTCTTTACGATTTGAGCTGGCTATGCGGCTGCATTGCCACTTTTGATTGGTCCAAAAACATCATCGTCGCAGGTCTTCTTTAGCAGAGCTTTGGCATCGGACTTTGCTCATCGCTGCATGGCTTTGTATTGTCGGCATCAGAATTTGACTAGTCCTCTGGGTGAACTTTGTACTTCATCGCTCACTTGGGTGAACTTTGTACTTCATCGTCATTGGCATGAGGACCTAATCAGTGGGTTTGCACTTCGGATGGTGTCATCGTCTTTGTATTTAAGACTACGGGTTCATTTGGAGCATCGGTATCACTTTGTACCACCATCCTTTGCAGCATCGTTGCCTGGGTATGAATTGCATCTTCGGTGTGTAGTCCCTGCACATCAAAAAATGCTTGGGAAACATACTGGTTGTAAGGTAAAGGACTAGAACATGGATTACAATTCAAAACCCAAAGAGAAACTTTGGTCGTCCAAATATGACAGCCATAAGGATCTCAGGAAAACAAACGACATTGGTTTGTAACCCAACAGAGCTGGCTGAGACAAATCTCAAAGTCGGTCAAAAAACAAGTATAAGAATAAAGGTTCACTGAACATTTTTAAACAAGATACGAACTGTAAGCACTTGCACAAGTTCGTGTAAGACTAAAATAAGTTAAAAAGTTCAAACTTGTCTCTTCATAGCAATTTTAATTCATTGGATTATTTTGGCAAACAGTTAACATGCATTCCAGATCTGGCTTTTCACATGGGATTCGTTCGATTTTGGGTGGCACCCCAGCAGATTCTCTATGTAAGAATAACAAATTGACATAAATCTGAGTCGAAAGAGATAGAAAACTGAAAACAAATTTCAGAAATTCTTATCATATTTAAAAGAAAATACATTTTGAGAAGGTAGAATAAATTCTTTACTCATAACCTGATTCTAGCGCCAAATTGTGAACACAAATAGTTTGCTTCCACAACCAATTGATTGAAATAACAAAACAGTAAACAAATTGAATGAAAACAAGAATCATAAGCAAAATATAAGGTGCAATCAGAGTAAGAAGACATCAACTCAAGTGATTTACGTGGTTCGGCATTGCCTACATCCACGGAGTAATGATAGTGTGAGTTTTATTAAGTATTGATTTCATTACAAAGGTGATGAAGCTCCATCAGAGATGGAGTTTTCTGAGAAAAGTAGTCAAGGAAGGAGGCTGGTCCGATTCCTTTTTTTATCCTAATAACGTTTTTTTATATAGGGTGAGTGGTTACGAGTATTTTACTAAACTATCCTTAGCTTAGTTTCTAAGCAGACTCATAACTGATTCCGCATGCGCGGTTGTATCATTGTGTCCGGCTTCGGATCGTAATCTCCGTCCATGTGTCAAGTTACATTTTGGTGTATACAATGATTACCTCTGTTCTTTTTTTGTTCAACATTTTGTTTTACATGGAAATGTAATAGGATTTCGATGGGTGTTAATAACCCTTGTATGATAAAGTAATGTGTCAGCTCTGTGTGAAAGAGTGCGTCTCAACTTAACAAGCTTAAAGTTTGAAATGTTATATCTGACAGTTTCCAGTGGTCTAGATATTAGCCTCAAGGCACCCGCCTGTGTCTTTGTTTACACAACTAATAAGAGTCGTGTCTTTGATTCTTTTTTGAAACTTCCTTTGGATCTAGGTTTGTTCTGATAATCTTGATACTTGACATTGCATCCGCCTACTTGGTTGTAGTTTTTTTTTAATAAATCTTCTACAATGGGTTTTTCCTGTGCTTTAGCCTTTCCACTTGTTCTTTACATATGCTTGTTTATTCTCTTTGAATAGTTTAAACTGCATCATTGCATATTAGAAGAGAAGTAGATGTACATGTTTGCTTCTGATGCTATTTCACTTCCATCTTGGCATGTTAAATTATTATTGAAGCAGAAATCTTATTAAAAGGAAAAGAAATAGAAAGATAAAAGCCCTATTATGGAACAATACCCAGAGTTTAGTATAAAATTTATCAACCTTTTTGCTTAGCTGAGCAGTGGTATAACCAATGAGCAAATCTATGTTGCAGCCTTCATGTGAATTGGGTCAAGTTTTTCTGGAGAGGATAAATTAAATGGTCAAGTATGTCACCAGTCACATTTTCACCATTTTGTTTCTCAATTTTAACTTGTGTCTGAAAGTGGCAGCTGATCTCTTGTGGTTTAATGGTTGAATCAGTTTACTTATGCAAACAACAAAACAATTGTCTGTATGTGACGATGGGTTCTCCGTGTTGCAGGTGTTAGAGAGAACAGTATTGCATTGTCTGGGAATCTTTTTTAACAAAGGAAGACGATTATGTAGATGCATGCAATGTCCCAGATGGGTTTTACTTTGTCAGGTGTGAGGAATATACCAGAGGTGTTGGGAGCTTTTCTTAACGAAGGAGGATGTGAAGATGAGATGAAATGCCCCTTAAGCTTGGTCTTCGATTTTCAAGCTTATGAACTACTAAAAATATAAGATCGGGTTTCTAAAGCTAGTGCAAATATTTTATGGAAAGAAAAGTGATTTTTAGAGAACCATTTCATGGGTGTAGATTCATTTTCTTGCATCCATAAGTTATTCTCCTTCTAATATTTCTATTTTCTAGTCCGTCTTTCATCACTACAAGCGTACACATTTCTCATGGAGACTGAATGATGAAAAGAACTCTCCTGCATGTGCAAGGGTTGATCATTCTCAAAATATCAGATTCACAGTGGGCAAATGAATAATGCAGGAGAGTTTTAATAGAAGGAATTTCTCCTAAAATTTTTCTGGAAATCCTGTCAGGCTTTGCCCAACAAAAAGCAGATGCTTTGAATGATTCAGATTGGTATCAGATTTAGAGGCCGCAGCAGCAACCAAAACCCCACATAAAACCTGAAGAATGATTATCTTTTGAACCTCTATTTCTTATGATAATTTAAGAGACTAATAAAACAAAAAGAGGGTAACATCAGAGACGTAACTGTTTTCAGTTTTCACCATTTTAATTCATTCACAGGTAATGAATAAAACACACAGGAGGTTCAACTCCAACATCCTAAGGACGACGCTGGATAATCAGTTCATTACACAGCTTATGCCAATACAGAATCCAAAAATCACAAGCAACAATGTTACATGGATATGCCAATATAGAAACCAAAATTCACAGATTAGAGTGTAACAGTGGAAGCAAAGGAAGATGTCTAAAAAGACAGTGATTTCGAGGTGGGATGCTAACAGTTAAGCTTCCGATGTCTTAAACAAAGTTTCAACCTCATCAATGATTTTTCGAGCTTCATCCAGTTCTGGGCCATCCTGTTGATTTGATTCTTCCAACTGTGCCTAAAAAAGTAGAATATGTTTTAAGAGACAATGAACACAATTACAGAACTTATGAGCCGAGGATGTGCAGTTGATAAACTGTGGATCATGCAGCCTTTTTGCATTAGGGCGACTTGTTATTGATGTTCGAATGAGTTTTCAGAACTAGGATACAGTCCAAAAATCTGAATATCTGCCTAATACATGGAAGATAAAATTTCAAATATTGAATTTGAATACAGTTCGAGAGACCCATCTCTAAAAAACCCCTAGCTAAACCCTCTTCTTTCTTTTTTTTGCATATTTTGTTTAGAAAAATACCAGGGTTTCTTTGATGTCAGCTAGTGAGGTCTCCAAGCGCTTGCGGCAGTCTGGAATCATCATTCTGGATTCAGCCAAAACGTTCTCCTGATACAACATTTTGAGTAAAATCTAGTAAGATCACAACTAATACAGTACAATATAAGACTTCAAGTCTCGATTACAAACTGAATTTTAATGACACAGCTCTGTAGTTGGAATTTATACAAGCAAAATTATGCAAACCACGTTTAACACCGAAACTACATTCAGTTGACCTGTTACAGAACGATTCACAAACTGAAATTCGATTTGCGTTAATTCACCATTTAATACCAGCAATTGAAAGATAACTAGATGCGTTTAATTAGCTGTCTCGTTAGCCAGTAATTAGTGATTTCAGGTGCAAAATGGAGAATGAATAAACTAAAGTAAAATCTTGGTAGAGCCTCTCTGTCGAGATGTTAAAGTCGTCTTGGAGTTGAACCTATCACCTAACATCAAACTTCGCTTACAATTTGTAACAATTATCTACTAACGACTCCTCCAATACTAATCAAAAAAGACAATAGGGATAATTTCTTAAGTATATTTGGCGCAAGAAAACCCCAATAGTTATAAAGTACATAGCAATATAATTAACCCAGAAGATTAGTAAGCACACATGAGTTACTTATGCACCTACAGCAATTCTACAGCAATGCAATTGGGTGTTCCTAAAAATATTTTCACTGCAATTAGTAATAAACTACACCTAAAAACCCTTGAGACAGCTGGTGAAATGTACCTGCTGTTTAAGATCGTAAGGATCTGCTCCTTTCTCCTTCATGTCAGCAGTTTTACTAGCTTCTCTCTCCACCTCTTTTTCATACGAGTAAAGTTCTTTAAGAACACGCTTACATGTACCTGTCTTGATCTTCAAATTTCTTAAGGTTGCCATTATAACACTGCATCAGGATCAAATCAAATGAGTAATTGATTTCCATTAATCAAACTCTCCAATAAGAAAACACACTAAAATGTCTGGAGATATTTGAAATCCAGTCTAGGGTTTCTTAAGCGTAGTAGAAACGATACTGAATCAAACCCTAAGAAAAATTAGTTAAAAACTAAAGCTTAATTGAAGTAACTGATCAAATCATAAACAATAACCAATCAAAAATAACACCAACATTTCGAAAATTCCAGACCTATAATTCTTCAATATCTTTCCTCTTGGGAGAGTGAATGAGTAAGACTGAGATCATCGGGATTCATATATAAAGGAACCCAACTTGTGTCTGCCCCTCATTAAAATGGGGGTGTCAATATAAAATAAAAAAATGAATAAAACCGAAAGGGTTCTTTCGTCATCTTCTTCAGTTGGCTTGGCTCTTTTTCCGGCGGTTCCTTTCTTATAAGCAACTTCTCCAGAGTATTCGAAAATTCCTTTGTGGGAAAAATGCATACAAAAAGAAAGTTAGATTCTCAGACAGAGTTTCTTCATTTATTTATTTTAGTATATCTTCTCTGCAACTATTGGTCAGCATCAGCATCTCTTCTCCAAACAATCTAAGGGTTTCAGATATTTCTGGTACTTACCTAGCTCTATTGTTATACTCCCTCCGCCCCCTATTAAGTGACCTATTTATTTTAGATTTTGTCCCATCGTTAAGTGACTTATATCACTAAACAAGGAGATATTTCTTAAATTATCTTTTTAATTGATTATAAAAAATATATGAAATATGCATAATTTGATAGGCATATTTATATTCGTTGCGTGGATGTTTTAAAATGTTTTTCAATGATATAAAGTTTGCGAACATCAATGGTGTAATTTGAGAGATAAATCATTTCAAAATTTCACTAATTATTATATATAAGGGTATAATTGTAAAATATGCTTAAAAATATTCTTTTCCATTATTTGCCTTAAAAATTGTGCAAATTTGAACTAAATCACTTAACAACGTGACGAAAAGAGTATTATTATACTCTTACTAAAATGCGGTTTCTTGATTGGATCATTTTCAAATACAATGATTTTAGAATTTCATATTTTCCGGAAGGAACCTTAAAAAATCAGTTAAACCTAGTTTTCATCTGTTCGTTATTCATTAGTTCTTTCGTGTAAGGTTAGTTCGAATTGGCTCATGTTTATAGGAGAAAATGAACAAATTTTCTTAGGAATTTAGGTTAACAGAATCACGATTTCTTAGAAAAATCATGTAATAACCAATTATTCACTTGACCCTATGATCTTTGAATTGTTTTAAACACAAGGGTGAGCAAGGCCAGTGAGCTCGAACGACCAACTACCTGTATATGATTGCACTGCCCTCGGTTTTGTGGTTACCGGGCCGTCTGAACGGCCAGTGATCTTTTATACTTATGGAGTATTCCCAGTGTCTTGTATATTGTCAATTCTGCCAACATGTTTCTGACAGAAATTTTCAATTGATGGACATTTTATCCTTTTTCTTTTTCCATTCTGGAAGTCCCACTGCCAATGGAACAATTTATTTTCTTGGTCATGGTTCTTATTTTCATATTGAATACTTCTTTTGTATACAGTAATTCGGTCGAAGTTTTGTGAAACTGGCATAGTTTGGTCCTTGCTGTCCTACAAGGTTGCTTTAATAACAGTTAATATATAGGCTCAAGTTTTTTCTGTCAGTGTACTTCCTACACTATCCTTGGAAATAATTTAGTTATGCAAAGCATTTATGCCTCCATTGAAGACGAGTGATGAAGATATAGCTGCTTGTGGAGCAGTTGGATAAGGGGAGAATTTGTTAAAACATGATGAGCTTTCCCGTAAATGTATGACGACTAATTTACCTCATCTACCACTTGAAGAACATCGGAATCTCCCTCGAGCTCAAAGTGTGAGCTCATCTGTTTCAAAATGGAGCTTTAAGTCAATGTTATCTTATCCATCAAAACTTGGTCTCTCTCTGAAGAGAAATGGCAGAAGCAAGAGCCTCCAAGTAGTCCTTAATGGCCTTCGCAAACCAGAAGATGAGGAACGTGTTGATTCCTTTCGAGAGTTGCTTTCCTTGGATGGTCAACTAACTAATAAACATGATGATTATCATACCCTTTTACGGTAAGGTTTCTTCCCAATCTTGCGAAATATATAACTGGCTTTTTTGTTTCATGGTTGTGCATTTTGTAAAATATGTTCGAAAAACCAAAAAAGAGAAATAAGGCATAAAAAAGAGAAATAATCCAATATTGCTGCTTTAGCTTATAAGCTTCCGTTGAGCTATTCATCTTCGGAAGTTGGTGCAGATCTCTGTATTTGGAGATGTGTAGGAACCTCATCCAACCGTAAAACCAGTTCTCATACTCCTTTGGATGTTCTGGCCCTCTCCTGTTATCTCCCCCGTTAAAAGATGAACAAAGATGTTTGAAGCAGAACTATTATATTCTGGAAGCAGTTTATCTTTCAGTCATTTTTATGCGACGAATGAGAAATGAGAGCTGAAATCCAAGCGATGGTATAAAAATGGCATTCTATTGATTCTCTTAAATGTGTTGCAGTTTCTTACGGATGAGAAGTTTTGACCTACAACAAGCCAAAGATATGTATCTAAAAATGCTCAAGTGGCGTAAGGAATGTAGGGTTGATTTAATTTCTAAGGTGGATACTACCTTTATTTCATCTGGATATGGTTTTCTCGAGAACCACCATCTTCTTCGCATAGATAGTGTATAATAAATTGATGAAGCCATGGTGTTCCATCTTTAACCTATCAAAGCCATTTGTTACGACCTCACAGGTTTCATTTTGTTTGATGATATTCTGCAGGAATTTATATTTGACGAGTATATGGAAGTTAAGAGTTGCTATCCACATGGATTTCACGGGGTTGACAAATTTGGCCGGCCATTATATATCGAAAGGATAGGGAACATAGATCTTGATGCACTTTTCAAAATAACTACAATTGATCGTTTTGTCAAGTATCACATTTCTGAGCAAGAGAAGACATTAAATTTGAGATATCCTGCATGTTCTGTTGCAGCTAAGAAACATCTGGCGTCCACCACTAGTATCCTCGATGTGAAGGGTGTGGTGAGTATATCTGTTTGATTTTATTGGAGACCGAAGAACTTGCCAAAAGGGGCTTCATAGTTGCATTTACGTGTAACTTATGAGTCCATAAATTAACCGTAGCTTGTGGAATGGTCAATTACTCTTACAGTAATGTGGAGCTCTGGTCGTGTACATTACAGCACATCCCATATGTATACTGATTTTTTTTTCCTTCATATCTTTGTATTGCATCTGTGTGTCCCTTTAAGATGAAGCATATAACTCTTCAATCTTCACCTATCGTCATTTTGATCCTCTGTAGAATTAGGTTTGATCCGATAACTTCGAAATATTCTTGTATATGTCTTGTGTGTGTATATCATACTCTGGACACGACAAAGGCCTTTTTGGGGATTGGGTTGGTCTGAGGGTCAGACGAATATATTCGAAATTAAAATGTAGTGATCTAAGCTGTGTGAAATGATTGATATTTGTTGTGTAGGGTATGAATAACTTCTCAAAGCATGCCAGAGAACTGTTTGCAGAAATTCAAAAGATTGATAGCAGTTATTATCCAGAGGTATGTATCATAGCTTTGTGTTTTCTGAGATATCCTGTGGTTCCTTTATAGAATTCCCTTTGTCAACTTAACGATTACTCTTGTTTTCCCAGACTCTTCATCAATTATTTATCGTGAATGCTGGATCAGGGTTTAGGGTCTTGTGGAGAGCTCTCAAGCCTTTTCTTGATTCAAGAACGATAGCCAAGATTCAAGTATATTCCAATTTCCAACCTATCTACTTTTGTGTTTAGGCGACAAAGTTGAAATGGAATCTCAGATATGGCTATCCTTAATGGCAACTTCAAGATGAAACTTAGCTTATATAAAGACAACTCTCTTTATTGATGTTTAGAAAATCTCTCAAAACTAAACACAAGCTCTAATCTTGCTCATATGATCAACCACAACTTTGGTGATCATATATATATAAAACTATGAATTCCTTTTCCTAGTCCTATTACCTTATTACATGTATTTCCTTTTCTTAGAACTAGATGACTTCTAATTCCTTTAGGATTACATCAATTTCCTAATCTTGTCCTAACCAACTTGTTAGTGACTTCTATGTTGAAGTTTAACCAACATTCTCCCCGTTAAGCTTCAACCTTACCCGTGACATATCTTGTACTCCAATAAGTTGTCTCATTTCTTCAAACTTGATCCGAGCTAATGCCTTTGTCAATATATCTGCTTTCTGCGCAGTTCCTGGTATGTGTTCAACGTTGATGATCTCCTTCTCGATACATTCTCGTATGAAATGATACATTTTTTGAATGTGCTTCGTCTTCCCATGAAACACTGGATTTTTAGTGAGTGCAATTGCATACTTATTATCAATCTTGACGAGAACTTTTTCAGGTTCTCTTCCTTTGATTTCACCCAACAGTTCTTGAAGCCATATTGATTGTTTAGCTTCTTCTGTTGCGGCCATAAACTCAGCTTCACAGGATGAGAGGGCTACAGTGTCTTGCTTCTGTGAACACCATGTAATAGGTGCTTCACCTAGATAAAATATATGACCAGTTGTACCTTTTCCATCATCTTGGTCAATATTATGACTGCTGTCACTATACCCAACAATTCCTTTTGATCCTCCTCGACCATACTTCAATACACATCTGATTGTTCCTCTTAGATATCTCAATATCTGCTTTATTACATCACCATGAGACTGGAGTGGACTCTGCATATAATGGCTTGCTACTCCCACAGAGAAAGCCAAATCTGGTCTTGTGTGTAATAAGTATCTTAGGCATCCAACATTTCTTCTATAACTCGTTGAATCAATCTCTGCTTCTTCTTGTGCCTTTGAAACTTTAAGTCCAAACTCCATTGGTATCTTAGTTGGATTACAAGTTTCAAGTCCTGCTTCTTTCAGAATTCTCCTTGCATAAGCTTCTTGTTTAATCTGAATCCCATCTACTCCTTGATGGACTTCTATGCCAAGGTAATAAGTGAGTTTTCCGAGGTCTGACATCTCAAACTTTGATGACATTTCTCTCTTGAACTCATTGATCACCTTAAGGGAGTTGCCAGTCAAAAATAGATCATCTACATAGACTGCAATCACAAGAAGCGTTCCCTTTTCTTTTCTTCTGTATACTGATGTTTCTTTAGAGCACTTAACAAATCTGATTTCTCTTAAGATTTGATCTAACTTTGTATTCCAGGCTCGAGGAGCTTGTCTTAGACCATATAGAGCTTTTGATAACTTATAAACCTTATGCTCTTGTCCTTTTACTTCAAAACCTTCTGGTTGTTCAACATACACATCTTCTCGCAATTCACCATGTAAGAATGCTGTCTTAACGTCTAAGTGGTGAATTTCCCATGAGTTTGATGCAGCTTCTGCTATTAAGAGAATAATTGTCTCTAGTCTAGAAACTGGTGCGAAAACTTCATCAAAATATATGCCTGATTCTTGAACGTATCCCTTAGCTACAAGTCTTGCCTTATATTTGTTGACAGTACCATCAACATTCCGTTTTATTTTGAAGATCCACTTAAGACCAATCACTTTTACCCCACCTGGATTATCAACTAGAAACCAAGTCTTGTTTCTGTTGATTGAAATAATTTCTTCTCTACATGCTTGTGTGCATTTAGTCGAGACCTTTGCTTCCTGAAAATTCCTTGGTTCATCATTAACAGAAAGTAGCATAATCTCACATTCTTCTGCAGCTTGAAGAACATAATCCTCCAGATAATGTGGCTTTTGTATCTGTCTTGTTGATTTTCGCAGTGGAATGGGTTGAGTTATTTCATCGATCTCTTCTTCTTCTTCTTCTTCTTCTTCTACTTCTTCGTTATTCTCAGTGTTTTCACTATTCTCTTCTTCTTCTTGATTAACATCATTGTTTCCATTGGTATTGATGATTATGGGTCCTTCGCCTTCATCAATTACTTGACCCCATCTTATGTGAAACATTCCTGGATTCTTACTTGGTCCATCATTAGTTTCTTTCTAATTCCAGTTTGCTTTTTCATCGAATACCACATCTCGACTCACTATTACTCTTTTCGTTGTTGGATTGAATAATCTGTAAGCTTTGGATCCAGGCTCAATTCCTAGATGCACAAGAGTCTGAGATCGATCATCCAGTTTCTTAAGAGTTGCAGAATCAACTTTTGCGTATGCTTTGCAACCAAACATTCTTAAATGATCTATGTTTGGTTTTCTCTTTCGCAAACTTTCATATGGAGTCATGTATTTCAGAGCTTTCGTAGGTATCCTGTTTATTAGGTATGTGGAGTGTCGTACAGCTTCTCCCCATAGATAATTAGGTACCTGCATAGCCTTTAAAGAACTTCTTGTCATCTCCATTAGAGTCATGTTTCTCCTCTCCACCACTCCGTTTTGTTGTGGTGTATATGGTGTAATAGGACCACATAAATCAGCATGAAGAAGCTCTAATGGCTTTGAGGCTCTGAATGTTGTTGCTTTTGGAAAACCTTGACGCGTTTGTTTCCCAACTAAACATGATTCACAGATCCTTGATTCATCGTTTATCTGTGGTATCCCTCGAACCATCTTGTTCTGAGACATAGTTTTTAAGGTTCTAAAACTTATGTGTCCTAACCTTGCGTGCCACTTCCATGTCTGATCTTCCAGTCTCATATTCAGACACAATGGCCTTCCAATCATGAGACTTATCTTGTAGAGTCTATTATGTGAGCATGAGACTCTAACTAAAACTCTTCCACTTTGGTCATGAACTGTTAGATAATCTTGTCGCATTCTAACATCACATCCAACTTCTGTAGCTTGTCCTAAACTTAGAATGTTGCTTTGTAAGTTTGGGATGAAGTAGATGTTTGTGACACGCTTCTGTTCTCCGGTCTTGCTCTGAAATAAAATTGATCCTTTCCCTTCAATTTCTACAGAAGATCCATCCCCAAACTTCACTTGTCCTTTGATTTTCTCATTGAGTTCAGAAAAGTAGTGTCTCTTACCATTCATGTGATTGCTGGCTCCATTATCTAAATACCAGATTCCTTCTTCTCCATCCTTTGATTCGTAGTTCTTTGGTATTAGTTTCCCTTCGTTTAAGAATACAACTTCGTGCATGAAAAGAGATGTATCTGCTTCCCTTGTTTCATTCTTGTTTGCTTCTTCCATCTTTTGTATTCTTTCAGGGCATACAGAGGAGAAGTGTCCTGGTTTATCACATCTGTAACAAATAATGTTTGATCTATCCTTCTTTTCTTTCCCTTGGTTTTGATCATTCTGACTTGTTGTTCTATCTTGTGAGTTAAACCTTCCTCCCCTTCCTCGGCCTTTGTTTACTCTACCACCTCTTCCACGACCTCTTCCTCTTGTCGCAGAGTTTTGTTGGTAAGAGTTTGTGTACAAGAGTTTTCCTTGAGTTTCTTCATTGTTTTCTTCATCAAGGATTCTATCTTCATATGCTTTCAATCTTCCAATTATATCTTCATAACTAGTTGTTGTAGTAGTTTTAATGCGGTAAATAAGAGTTCGTTGCTCGGACTTGTAAAGATTTAAAAATAAAGATATATACAGAAAATATGTCACAAGATCAAGAGGAACCAGGACTCAGGATTCCAATGTGTTTCATATTCAAGTGGCTCAGAAAATAATCCTAGGCGATTATAGCTCAAAATGAAACAAATATTAACTCTATCTTTGCCAAATTAGATTCCATAAAATATTACTTGTATATTATAAGCATGGCACATCAAGCATCCCTAGGACTAAGCATGTTCCATCAAACAAAATCACAAGTAATTAATTGGAATCATAAGTCAATTAAAATCGGTGCAAAAAGTGAATTAAGAATTATTTAAATAACCACATGGCTGAAAAACAGCTTCCTCATCATCCTAGTATTGGGGTTTAGCTACTCATAATAATCATGTTCTCAAAATACATACTTGATGCTCAAAATATGATTAAAATAGTAAAAAATATAAAACAGTGAAACTACGACCCTCTATAAGCGTCCAGAGAAGAACGATACCAGGGAACTGCAGTAAAGTAACGACACTCCGCTGCTGCTGTTGATGCTGTGGAAAATAAGACTGCTCGGTGCAGTCTGTTCTTCGTGTTCTTCAAGGTCCTCTAATGGCAGCAACAGCAGCAGGTGGGAATTGCTTGTAATCCTTCTTCTTCGCTCCTCTGCGTCCCAAACCTTCCCCAAACTCTTGATAAAAACTCTCTACCACTTCTCAACAGCCTTTATATACACAACAGGGTCCAAATAACTCGATTAAATCCGAGTTTATCTCCCTTTTTCTTCACGTGCAGTTGAGAGAGAAATCTCTTTTATGTTGCTTGGTACGCGTCTGTTAGCTATAAAATAGCCACCAAACTCTTCCTATGACTTGAACAGGACCAAATACATGATTATCCAGCGTAAAAGTCTCCCAAAATCTCCACAAAATCTTCGACAGTGAACAGCAGGACACGTCTCTCTGCCTGGACTTTGATCTCTTCTTCCGTCTTATCCAGCCCAATTGGTTGGGTCTAATTGCTTGCAACAGGCCTGTTATGTCTTCTAGAGTCCATAAGTACCAAATATGCCCATTGAATCTCCTCCTAAGTCGCTCAAATCTCTGCTCAAAAACTGTTGTCGCTGCTGCCTTTTTTTCCCGCCAATTTCTGTTTTGAATTTTGAAGATGACCTCCCCCTATCCAGTTCCAGTGTCCCTTTAGTACATGCTCTGAAATGGGGTGCCCCTTATCCAAATTAGGGGTGCCTTTATCAATTCTTCTGGGATGTTTTCCGCACTTTTTCAGGGTTCCTCCGGGGTATTTCCGGTACACTTCTGGGGAGCTTCCGGCATGCTATATACAGAGGTCCAAATGCCATATTTTTAGCCAATTTTGCCGCAAAACCTTATTCTTCTAAAAACACCTACAAAGAGATTAAAAACCAAAATAAGTACAACAATGGATACTAACAATATACACAATTGAGATAAATATAAGACACAAAAATGTGCCTATCAGTTACTTTACTGCAGTTCCCTGGTATCGTTCTTCTCTGGACGCTTATAGAGGGTCGTAGTTTCACTGTTTTATATTTTTCACTATTTTAATCATATTTTGAGCATCAAGTATGTATTTTGAGAACATGATTATTATGAGTAGCTAAACCCCAATACTGGGATGATGGAGGAAGCTGTTTTTCAGCCATGTGGTTATTTAAATAATTCTTAATTCACTTTTTGCACCGATTTTAATTGATTTATGATTTCAATTAATTACTTGTGATTTTGTTTTATGGAACATGCTTAGTCCTAGGTATGATTGATGTGCCATGCTTATAATATACAAGTAATACTTTATGGAATCTAATTTGGCAAAGATAGAGTTAATATTTGTTTTATTTTGAGCTATAATCGCCTAGGACTATTTTCTGAGCCACTTGAATATGAAACACATTGGAATCCTGAGTCCTGGTTCCTCTTGATCTTGTGACATATTTTCTGTATATATATTTATTTTTAAATCTTTACAAGTCCGAGCAACGAACTCTTATTTACCGCATTAAAACTACTACAACAAAATGGCGCCGCCGACGCGGACTTGTTTATAGATTTGTTTTTAGGTTTATTTTTTATTTTTTACTATTATTTGTTCCTTTTACGTTTCTTTTTGTGTCTTTGATTTACAGGTTCGAAGTGGAATACTAAGGACTTGGGAACAAAAAGCTTAAAGCTAAAAGCTAAAAGAGAAGAAAAAAAAGACATAATGTTTTTTTTTTAGGATTTAATTTTTATTATTATTATTTTTTTGTATATAGCTTTTATTTTATTTTTTTAGAATTTGTAAATAGGCTTTATTTTTCATAATTTTTGTAATTTTTGGACTTTTTATTTGGACTTTATTCTGGACTTTTGGACATTTTTTTTATTTTATTTTTTTTAACCCTACGGAAGGGTCTTATTATTAATAAAAAAATATATTATTAAATTGTGTGCAGGGAAGGACGGTGATTACAATATCACCTCGGCCCCTCGGGTTCGCACACGACATAGGAGTCGTGGCCCGAGTCGACGACAACGGTTCATCCCCCGTATGGTACGGGAGGTAAGTCCAATCGAAACACTCGTGAATCCCCTGCAAGCGAGTTACTGTACTCCTTAAGGTGCTAATTGTTTGAGGACGAACCGGACTGTCTTTATTTTCCTAGTAAAAGGCAAGGCCTGGCCTAAACAAGATAAGGGTTCGGATTTCATCACCGTTCCCTTCTTGCCCATTTTAGGAAAACAAAACCTAACGCGAACCCAAGCTTTAAAATCTGATTAGAAAGAGACCTATAGGGTATCGAGCTTGTTAGGAAACATTTTCGAAGGAGATTGGTTACCTTTTAAGCAATTTCAAAGTTCATGATGACTTCTTGGAGTTGAAACAAGCTGCCTTGTAACGCCGGTGAGGCCTTGGGTATCAAAGCTCCATTGAGCTTCCCTCGCCTCAGTTTCATCTCACATTAGCTCGGATTGATATAGAGGGGTTGCTCAAACTGTAACGAATTCCCCTTCGAGAGATAGAAGCTAGTCTAGAAACAATCTAAGGGAGCCATCATGATTTTTGATTGCTAGATAAAATAGGCTTGTCGTGGTCGAGTCAGCCTTCTTTGTGCTTGTTTAGAATTCCCTTGCAGTTAAAATGTCAAACTGGTATTATAATAGCCATCAGAATGAATATAATTATCCAACTGAACAATATGGACATTATTATGACCATAGTGTGAATAGTGGTTGGGAACGCCAACCTTTTGAAGGTTATGGGTCATACCATGGTGAGCCCAATTACTATCCACACGTGCATCAGTCATACAAGCAAGAATATTATAGTACTAGTACTTCATCTCTAGAGGATACAATCAAACTATTGAAAAGTAGTCCTTATTATGATCCTTCAGTTCCTATTCCTTCTCTAGAAGAGACTCTCAGGAATTTAGATGAGTCATCACGTCAGTTAGCTGAATCGACGTATAAATTAGATGAGGTGAATAACGTAGTTATGGACGAAAGAACTGCAACAACAACTGAATCTGTAGAAGATATACTCAATAGATTAACTCAAAACTTAGATCCTACACTAAGGGAACTTTCTTTGGAAGAGACCCTTGAGAGGATAGCTGAGTCGACACGTAGACTTGAGTTAGAGACGAACGAAAGTATTGCTCAAAATAACTTGAATTGCCAATATAGTGTATCTAATAATACCCTTGAGAATGAAGATAGTTTTTCACATAATCAAGATAACGAGGTTATAATTGGTAACACTACTTATTTAGATAAGGTTCAATCATCTTCGTACTATTATGGTGATGAGGATAGTAGTGATGAAGAATCTGAAATATGTAGGCATAGTGATCAGGAATCTAGTAATCCAATTGAGCTTTATAGTGATTATATTATTTCTACTTCAAATCCAAATGATTTTTATTATTCACCTATTCAAGAGGACGAGGATTTGATTAGGAATACCACAGTTTTAGACGATGTAGTATTTCCTCTTGATTATGAAGCCGATAGTGGTTTAGAGGAACGGGTTTATTCCGAAAATGTTGTTTTAGAGTCTAGCGACTTAGAAACAATAGTATTAGATGAAGAAGATATACCCGTAGAGATGAGTAAAGATGCACTACCTGATAATAAATTAGAAGAATCAATTGACCATTTTCAAGAATCTGATGATCTAGAAATTAGGGAGATTATGACTAGTCTATCTAGAGACACTGAAAACTCTAAGTTTGGGGGTGATTATCACCTTCCTAGTGACTTACCTTTAACTCTCAGAAAGTCCCTTCACTTAGGACTTGATATCTCTGCCTCGACAATTTTACAAGATTACCTTCATACTCGTTTTCCCGAACCTAATGATGTCTAGGAAGAAATTCAGTCGTTAGAAACCCATCCTCTGGTTGATGTGGTTTGCCCAGGCTATGATCCCCAGATTGACTTTGTTTTCCCACCAAATAGTTTTCTTCCAACTGTGGGAACGTTTATATTCCAAATGTGTCGAATATTAAGTTGTGAGACTAAACCTAAATGCTTTAGGAAATTAGAATCGACACATTTGCTTAAGAATGACCACTACTCTCATTGTGGTCAATTACGTAAGTCAAATCTTATTGACTTAGAGGATCCTCAGTTATTTAGGTTATTATTGTGCGCTTCTAAGATCATATTTGAGTTTTTCCAGACTCTAGGAACTAATGATTCGGATCCCCTCTTTGAAGAAACGCAGCCAATGAAAATTTTCTATGTAGACCCCTTCATAGAACCTGAACCTGAACTGCAATTAGCGATAGTTATCCATAAACTAGGTAAGGGCATGCTAGTCTTGTACATTTTCTTGGTTCACTGCAGTTTCCTTTTGTCAGCTCTTTTTGGTTTTAAAGACCCACAGTTATTCCGGCTACTGTTATACGGTTCGAGTTGACTAAACCTTTTCTATGTCTGGCTGAAGACTTTAAACTTAGAACTTCTTGGGAGGTAACCCAATCTCATGCAACACGGTAATATCTTTCCTTAACTCTTTTGCTTCAAATGGTAACAGTTTCTCCTTGTTCGTGCTTTTAATTTTATCTTTAGAACATTGAGGACAATGTTAGATTTAATTTTGGGGGTATGGGAGAAACTTTTTAGTTGCAGTATGAATAAATAAACTCCAGAACCTAGAAATTTATGCCTATTGAGGATTGCACTAACTAATCTAAGTGGATGGAAGCATTTTGGTTGTAGGAGTTGAGGAACCAATCTGATTAGATGGCAACATCTAGAAGAGTCTATTCATAAAAGCACAGAGCTCAGGTGTTAGAAATAACATGATAGTTTCACCATATCTCGTTGAGTCCTTTTCACTTCTATTTTTATTTTATTTTATTTTTAAACCATGTTTCTCTAAGTGATAGGTGGGGCCCACGATTCAAGTTGTTACCAATGCTAGGGTGAATTAGAGAGATTGAGATACAAAAAAAAAACAAAAAAAAAAGTTGTTGGAAAAAAAAGAAAGAAAGAAATTGAGACCAGACCATTTGACCAAAAGGAATAAATTCAATAAAGTCGACCACTGGTACCCTTGTATATGCCAGTTGTGTTGACCTAGAGTTAGGTTATCGACCACTGGTACCCTTGTATATGCCAGTGTGTTGATATTAGTCAGACTAGTATCTCAATCCATTAGGATAGGTTCATTTTGGCGGAGGCCTTCAGACAGATATGGGAAACGTCGTTCACTTAGTAAACATCAAAACCATATATGTTTTTCTATATCTATCTTTTTGATCTATCCATGTGATTAGTTTTGACTCCGAATATGATGTCCATAGTGCAACTATCTGAGTAGAGCTCTGTCACTTTATATGAATTTTAGTATGCTTGAGTGCAAACTCATGTAAAACAATTGGAATTTCGCATCAGGGTACTTCTTCCTGTAGTCAATAAGTATGCCAACCAAGGAGATTCTTTAGTGCCTTCCAAGGTTCTGCGTAGATAGCTAAGGTCTGGAGTACAGGTTTTGTGGATATATCTCTGGTAAGCCCTCCCGAGACTATAACTCGGCCACTAGGCCACCTAGGGGTTTAAAAGCTTATTGCATACGCTAAATGCAATCGACGATGCCTGCGACAGTGAGTTAGGATTTAATTTTCTATATGATTTGCTCGAGGACTAGCAAATAATAAGTTTGGGGGTATTTGATAGGCACATTTTTGTGTCTTATATTTATCTCAATTGTGTATATTGTTAGTGCCCATTGTTGTACTTATTTTGGTTTTTAATCTCTTTGTAGGTGTTTTTAGAAGAATAAGGTTTTGCGGCAATATTGGCTAAAAGTATGGCATTTGGACCTCTGTAGATAGCATACCGGAAGCTCCCCAGAAGTGTACCGGAAATACCCCGGAGGAACCCTGAAAAACTGCGGAAAACATCCCAGAAGAATTGCTAAAGGCACCCCTAATTTGGATAAGGGGCACCCCATTTCAGAGCATGTACTAAAGGGACACCGGAACTGGATAGGGGGAGGTCATCTTCAAAATTCAAAACAGAAATTGGCGGGAAAAAAAGGCAGCAGCGACAACAGTTTTTGGGCAGAGATTTGAGCGACTTGGGAGGAGATTCAATGTGCATATTTGGTACTTATGGACTCTATAAGACATAACAGGCATGTTGCAAGCAATTAGACCCAACCAATTGGGCTGGATAAGCCGGAAGAAGAGATCAAAGTCAAGGCAGAGAGACGTGTCCTGCTGTTCACTGTCGAAGATTTTGTGGAGATTTTGGGAGACTTTTACGCTGAATAATCATGTATTTGGTCCTGTTCAAGTCATAGGAAGAGTTTGGTGGCTATTTAATAGCTAACAGACGCGTACAAAGCAACAGAAAAAAGATTTCTCTCTCAACTGCACGTGAAGAAAAAGGGAGATACACTCGGATTTAATCGAGTTATTTGGACTCTGTTGTGTATATAAAGGCTGTTGAGAAGTGGTAGAGAGTTTTTATCAAGAGTTTGGGGAAGGTTTGGGACGCAGAGGAGCGAAGAAGAAGGATTAGCAGCAATTCCCACCTGCTGCTGCTGCTGCCATTAGAGGAACTTGAAGAACACGAAGAACAGACTGCACATAGCATTCTTATTTTCCGCAGCATCAACAGCAGCAGCGGAGTGTCGTTACTTTACTGCAGTTCCCTGGTATCGTTCTTCTCTGGACGCTTATAGAGGGTCGTAGTTTCACTGTTTTATATTTTTCACTATTTTAATCATATTTTGAGCATCAAGTATGTATTTTGAGAACATGATTATTATGAGTAGCTAAACCCCAATACTGGGATGATGGAGGAAGCTGTTTTTCAGCCATGTGGTTATTTAAATAATTCTTAATTCACTTTTTGCACCGATTTTAATTGATTTATGATTTCAATTAATTACTTGTGATTTTGTTTGATGGAACATGCTTAGTCCTAGGGATGCTTGATGTGCCATGCTTATAATATACAAGTAATATTTTATGGAATCTAATTTGGCAAAGATAGAGTTAATATTTGTTTTATTTTGAGCTATAATCGCCTAGGATTATTTTCTGAGCCACTTGAATATGAAACACATTGGAATCCTGAGTCCTGGTTCCTCTTGATCTTGTGACATATTTTCTGTATATATCTTTATTTTTAAATCTTTACAAGTCCGAGCAACGAACTCTTATTTACCGCAATCGAAATACTTCAACAGTAACGACACTCCGCTGCTGCTGTTGATGCTGCGGAAAATAAGACTGCTCTGTGCAGTCTGTTATTCGTGTTCTTCAAGGTCCTCTAATGGCAGCAGCAGCAGCAGGTGGGAATTGCTGCTAATCCTTCTTCTTCGCTCCTCTGCGTCCCAAACCTTTCCCAAACTCTTGATAAAAACTCTCTACCGCTTCTCAACAGCCTTTATATACACAACAGGGTCCAAATAACTCGATTAAATCCGAGTTTATCTCCCTTTTTCTTCACGTGCAGTTGAGAGAGAAATCTCTTTTCTGTTGCTTTGTACGCGTCTGTTAGCTATAAAATAGCCACCAAACTCTTCCTATGACTTGAACAGGACCAAATACATGATTATCCAGCGTAAAAGTCTCCCAAAATCTCCACAAAATCTTCGACAGTGAACAGCAGGACACGTCTCTCTGCCTGGACTTTGATTTCTTCTTCCGGCTTATCCAACCCAATTGGTTGGGTCTAATTGCTTGCAACAGGCCTGTTATGTGTTCTAGAGTCCATACGTACCAAATACATCCATTGAATCTCCTCAAAACTCGCTCAAATTCCACTTTCAAAACTGTTCTTCGCTGCTGCCATTTTTCCCGCCAGTTTCTGTTTTGAATTTTGAGAAGGAAACTGACCTCCCCCTAATCCAGTTATGGTGTCCATTTAGCACATGCCCTGAAATGGGGTGCCCCTTATCCAACTTAGGAGTGCCTTTAGCAATTCTTCTGGGATGTTTTCCGCACTTTTTCGTGGTTCCTCCGAGCTATTTTTGGGGTACTTCCGGTACACTTCTGGGGAGCTTCCGGTATGCTATCTACAGAGGTCCAAATGCCATATTTTTAGCCAATTTTGCCGCAAAACCTTATTCTTATAAAAACACCTACAAATAAATAAAATAACCAAATAAGTATAGAATCGAGCACTAACACTATATACAATTGAGATATATTAGACACATAAATGCGTCTATCACTAGTCTTCTTTAAATCTAAGACTTGTTCGAGAGAAGCTATGATATGAATATACTTGGATCTTGTTAAACTATTGAGAAACTTCTTTACCAGTTTATCTTCATCAATGGATTGTCCAAGTGACGCAGCTTTTGAGGCTATCTCTGATAGCTTTCATGCAAAGCTGTCAATAGTATCAGTGTCTTTCATCTTCATTCTTTCAAATTCAGACATTAAGGTTTGCAGACGGGCTTCTTTAACTCGATCAACTCCGAGATTACGTGCCTTTATTGCATCCCAAATTTTCTTTGAAGTTTCCTGTTCACCAACTTGTAGAACAAGACATTCTGGTATTGCTTGAAAGAGTAATCCAATGGCAACATTGTTTTTGTCTGGGTCCAATGTACCAGGATCAATTGTTTCCCAAACTTTGTAGATTTTCATCAGTACCTTCATTCTCATGGCCCATACTGTGTAGTTTGTGGCGTTGAGGATTGGAACTTGTATTGATGGTGGTGTGAACTGTTTTGCACCCACAATGGTGGTTTCGTTTTCCATGGCTCAGAAACAAGCTCTGATACCAATTAATGGCAACTTCAAGATGAAACTTAGCTTATATAAAGACAACTCTCTTTATTGATGTTTAGAAAATCTCTCAAAACTAAACACAAGCTCTAATCTTGCTCATACGATCAACCAGAACTTTGGTGATCATATATATATAGAACTATGAATTCCTTTTCCTAGTCCTATTACCTTATTACATGTCTTTCCTTTTCTTAGAAGTAGATGACTTCTAATTCCCTTAGGATTACATCAATTTCCTAATCTTGTCCTAACCAACATGTTAGTGACTTCTATGTTGAAGTTTAACCAACAATCCTTCGGTATGGAAAATTTGGTTGTCCAAAAATTGATTTCAGGGGCTGGGAAGCAACTACCAGAGCTGCCCGACTGAAGTTATTCACCCAAGGTACACTTTCTGGGAAAGAGAAACTCCTTAAGTATGTCAATGTGTTTCTCCATCCAAAGTTTTATCCTCATTGAAATTTTTATATTATTTAATTACGCAGCAATTTGCCAAGTTTTCTTGGTGGAACTTGCACTTTTTGTGAATATGGAGGTTGTTTGATGAATGATAGAGGACCATGGACTGATCCGCAAGTTACTGAACTGTTGCAGGTAATATCTCATTCGTTGTTATATTCTCCTCTGAACATTAAGTATCCACTTTCACTTTCTTGCATCCTTCTTGTTTATTTGAGGTGCATGTTTGTATTGTTTGTCATAGGCAAATGGCGAAATAGAAGCGCCACCCATTTGTGAGAAAAACCACTGTGGTTGCAGATGACCACATGGATTTAGAGAAACACAAGCAAACTAGTGAGCATGATGAGGTTGTCATCACTTCGAAAGATCTTGCTCTGGCAGCAAGACCTGAAAACACCAAGATGGTGACCTACACAAATTTCCATGGTTCAGCCTTCTGGGGAACTAAACTCCGTGACAATTTCTGGTGTTTCTTCGCTGTCACCATCTTGTTTATGCTTTCCTTTCTTTTGAGGAATTCAATGGCACATCGTTTGAAGCAAGAAGTGGTTATGAAGCAGCTAAAAGAGCTTATAAGTCAGATCAAAGAGCTTTCTTCCTCGGTAAGTGCAAATGGTAATCAATTGGCTTGTTTATTTTTGAATCTTAATCTCGTATAGATCATGTTGTTGATAATTTCATTACAGGATGGAGGTTCAGTTACAAAAACAAGCAACACAAACTGAAAGTGTGATCAAGTACATTCAAGGGTGTATCTTTATATGGGAAATACATAATGACTTAGCATTTATTCCACAAGTCAGTTGTACAAGACAATGAAGAACAACTGAAATTTCTATTTTATCATTTGGTGATAGTCCCTTAGAATTATATCTCTACATTAAAGAAATACCAGGATTTCGTTATTCCTATCGTAGTTTAACAAGTTTCGCATAGTTTGTACTAAAACTTATTGTTCTCAATCAGAGAATGTAACATTCACGTTTATGAACCCATCTGTTTCTATATAACTAGTTAGGATGAGGATTTTCCCTTCATTGTTTACTGATTAAGCAATGCAGCACAGTAGGAGTATGAAGCTCAAGACATAAAATCTCATTACACTTATAAAGGGTAATCCATTTTATCGATTCTCAGCTCTAACTTTACATTCAGTTTCCTTGAAAGTATAAAAAAAAAGCAAGAGTAAACATATTCCTTAACATTCATGTGTTTTTTGCTCAAAAGTTGAATTGGTGACGAAATGTACCTTCTTTTTTCAGCAGTCTCACCTCAGCTTTTGATGACTCCAGTGATGACAAATTTTTCAGGAAGGCCAATTTCTGTACCAACCAGCCCATGCGGAGACTAATCCACTAATCCCAAGAGTGACAGCATGGTTGCAGAATGGATTTGGCTCGATTTCAGCCAGCGCGATGATGAGGTCAGCCAAGTTAGCAGACATTCCCATCAATCTCATCACTCTATCTTCTTTGATTTTCTTGAGACTCTTCTCCTTTGTCTCAACTTCCTCTGTTGAATTACTATCTTTCGAAACTTCAGATTGCAGGAGAAGTTTCGTCTGCATTTTTAGTCCTTCATTTATCAGAATGAAGTCTGTTATAATGAAGAAAACATAGCCAAAAGCTTCTCCAAAAGCAGAAGTATAGCTCATCCGTTTAGCTAACCTGGCATCAATAACTCCTATTCTTGATAACCATAAGAAGTGATCAAAGAAGAAATAAACCATCTCTCCAGCATTGGCAAGAACTGCAAGTAACTGAAAAGTAGGGGACGAACCAGGATTTCTTCGGAGTGCATTGAAGCCAGTAAGGAACCGACCTGATCGAAATGCTTTACGGCTATGACCGGAAGCAACTTCCCATTTTTTGGCTCGGTCAGCAAAATCAGGATGGGTTGATTCAACATGCCAATGAACAAGTTTTGAAACATATTGAAAAGTTTTCACAAGTTTATCTATACCATCTCTCTTTGCCAGAAAGATTACTAACTTATCTAATGTATCATTCATGGCTTTTCAGGTTTCTGATAATGCTGTGAAACTTGCTGATGATAGTATTTGGGTGTCACAATTAAAATCTATTGAAAACTAAGGGATGCCACAGATTTCTTTTTGGATAATATCTAGTGTCTGGCTCTTGTTGGATTTGTTTTTTACATTTTTTTATTGTAAATAGATTTGTTTTGTTTGTATGATGGCGTTCAGTCGCATATTACTGATAATTGCGTACATCTTTTGGTGGTTCACAGTTCACACAATACCTATCTGTGGAAATTCAGTCGGCGATTAAATACGTCACAGAGCCTCCACGTGTACGTAATAAGTTCTGGCCGATGGCTGAGGGGCTGAAAACTCAGCCCGCCTAACAATGAGTTGTAAATTACCAAAACACCCCGTTTCAATTCTCAACGTTACCCTGCTGGCCTGCTCCTCTCAGAGACATATTCAAGAATTTCCCCATCAAAAACTTGAAAGCTTTTCCATTTCCCTTTCTCTGCTGCATCCTAGTAGAAGAAGACGGCAATTCGCAGAGGTAATTTATTGTTTTCGTTCATCATCTTCGATTTGTACTAAGTTATAATTTCACAAAACCCATATTGTTCATCTGCCCTAATTTTCTCATCAGAGCATGGTTATATGTTCACCGCTTTTCGCTCAATTGTAGATTGTTGTTTCATATTTTTTAATTCAATTCTAGCATATTCAGTTGTTTTTTTTGGCAAATTATTGTGGAGAATATTGTCTCAACTACATTGGAAAGTAAAAGAAAAGGGGATTTTCAAAAAGTGAAGAGATTATGGCAATTCAGTTACTGGATGACCTCCTTCAAAGCCCTTCTCTAACTCATGTGAACTTGTCTACAATAAAAAGTGAAGGGATTTTTATTGTAGACTTATGTGAACTTGCACTTCTCTAACTCAAAACCCTTCAAAGGAATTCTAATTGAGATAGCAATGAATTTTCCTAGCTGAAAATAATAATGTTTAGGAAAGAATTGGAGGATGACCTCCTGGCGAGGCGTCGTCTTCACAGATGTTGTCACATAGGTCTTTGTTTATGGCAATTCAGTTACTGGGTTTTGAAATTACATTATTTTTCTGGTGTATGGCGTTTATGATGTTCATTTTGCTGGGATAGTAACTTAAAATGATCAAAACTTTGTATGTGAAGTATAGTTCCGTTGCACTGACATGATTTTTTGCCCCCTATTGCTAATTTTTGAACTGTGCAGATTAGGCAATGGCATCGCTATCTTCTCCGCCACCACATATGGTGTCAACTCATGTCCATGGCCTCACCTTTCCCCATATGCGCCTGAAACATTTTCCTATTCTTAGCAACAAAATGTCCTCTTGGGAGCCATCTCCCTTCCCATTTTCCCCCAAGGACGATGAAGGTAGGAACTTCCTGAAGGAACCTGATAACATTTTTGAATCTATGGATGTGAAAGATATGCTAAAATCATCGCTTTCTGATGATGAAGATGTTGTAGAGGAGAAATCCCAACCATCTGTGCAACTTCAACCTCTTAAATGGCCGATGTGGCTTTTAGGGCCTTCGGTTGTTCTCGTTACAGGAATGATACCCACTTTATGGTTACCGTTATCCTCTGTATTTCTTGGTGCAAATACCGCCAGCTTACTGTCCTTGATAGGGCTTGACAGTATTTTCAATACTGGTGCAATCCTATTTCTCCTCATGGCGGATGCATGTGCTCGAGCAAAAAACCCTACACAGATGTTCAATAGCCAGGCTCCTCTCAGTTACAAGTTCTGGAACGTACTTGCGAGCATAGTCGGGTTTCTGATACCTCTTTTGATGTATTTTGCTTCTCACAAAGGCTTAATTCAACCACAACTATCTTTCATATCGTTCTCTGTTCTACTTGGACCCTATCTTCTTCTTTTATCTATACAAACGCTGACAGAAATGCTGACCTGGCATTGGAAATCGTCCGTGTGGTTAGTGACCCCAATTGTTTATGAAGCATATCGAGTTCTGCAGTTGATGAGGGGTTTAAGGTTGGGTGTGGATATTGGTGCACCAACTTGGATTATGGCGAGTATGAAAGGGTTGGTTTCTTGGTGGATACTGATACTTTGTATGCAGCTTATGAGGGTAGCCTGGTTTGCTGGATTTGCAGACCAAGCTCGACAACAAACTTGAAATTAGAATGAAAATGTTTTTCTTCTATTACTGTAGGTGTAAAAGGATCTTGCCGTAAAATTGAATAAATTGTGAAATCGTATAAGCTTGCATGGGTGTATGAGTTATATTCTTCTGTGTCGCCAAAAGGATTTACTGTTACTGTATAGTCATCTGATTTCCATCAGTTTGATAGCCTCTAATTAATTTCTTGTAAATGAACAAGAATTCTGTTCCTGCTGTGGGAGTAAATTTGTTGAGGTGTTATGAAAAAGTCTTTCTGATTGTTATCAGTAGATCTGAGCACTGCAATTTAGACTGGAGTTTCACTTGCTCAGTCTTTCTTCCAAAAGTGGAGGTTAAGGACCTTAGACTCGTGTGGTATAACATTATCAGTTCAACCACGCTTTCACAACCAATTGCCATATTTGGCGGTCGTCTTGAATTCTCAAATATCGGATCCTGATATCCAAATTCTTTTTGGGACATCCTTCTGTTTTGGCGCACTGATAGGATTTATTTTTTATCCTACGCCATTTCGCTAGTTTATCCGCCTCCCGTTGCAATACCTATGCACATATTTAATATCTACATTATAGCTAGTTGATGGCATGTTGTTCAAAAGTTTACTGCATCTTTACAATCTGCTCTGATCTTTATGTTGTTAACATTCAGCTCCTCCGTCCATTGAACTGCTCTCTGTATAGCTAGGCCTTCTGCTGTTGTTGGTCCTGTTGTAGATCCGGAAAAGAAATACAGTTGAGATATAGGTTTAGCTTAAATAACAGACTAGGGTTAGAAGATAAGATAAACAAAGGTTTGATCGAATTACTGATTCTTAATTGAATGAATTACAATATACAAGAGTGCTATATATTTATATATGTACGACTTCTAAAGATACGTGCAACACAAGTATACTAAGTTTCCTAAGTTACAAAGACTTCTATGTATAGCAGAGTTCTAGAAACATAGTTCTAGAACTTTTCTTAAGTTATTACGTTGTTCCAATACCCTCCCGCAAGCGTAACGGGTCATCTTGAACTGTAAGCTTGAATCCCAGTGAATTGAAACGATCCTTAGAGAGTGGCTTGGTAAAAATATTTGCTATCTGATCTTTAGATGAAATGAATCGAACATCAAGAAGTTTTAAAGTAACTTGATCACGAACAAAGTGATAATCAATTTCTACATGCTTTGTTCGAGCATGAAAGACCGAATTAACAGTAAGATAGGTTGCTCCAAGATTATCACACCACAGAATGGGTGGAGATTGTGTAGAAATCTGTAACTCTTTTAGGAGAGATTGAATCCACATGATTTCAGCAGTGGCAATTGCAAGTCCTCGGTACTCAGCTTCAGTGCTAGATCGAGAAACCGTCTTATGTTTACGAGCATTCCAAGAAATAATATTACCACCTAAATAGATACAGTATCCACTGGTAGAACGCCGATCTTCTAAATAACCTGCCCAATCTGAATCTGTGTAGGCAATGAAAGATAACTGAATATTATCAGCTGGCTTGAGAAGAATTCCATAAGTGGAAGTATGTTTAAGATACCTTAATATTCGTTTAACCAATGCCCAATGAAATTCTGTTGGTGCATGCATGAACTGACAAGCTTTATTGACAACATAAGATATGTCAGGATGAGTGAATGTCAGGTATTGTAATGCTCCTACTGTATGTCTGTATTCTGTTGCATCTGTCAATAAAGTACTGTGATCAGATGAAATATCTCCAGAAGTACTCATTGGAGTTTGAATCGGCTTAACCCCATCCATTTTTGCTCGAATAAGAAGATCATGAGTGTACCTTTTTTGTGTAAGAAACAAACTAGAAGAGTTACGAGTTGATCAATTCCAAGAAAGTAAGATAAGGAACCGAGATCCTTAATTGCAAATTCTTTGTGTAGAGATGCACGAATAAAATCCAACCTTGCAGTACTGGATCCAGTGAGGATGATATCATCAACGTAGACCAAAAGAAAAACAATGCAAGTAACATCCCGTTGAATAAACAGTGAAGAATCACATTTAGAAGCAGCAAACCCCAGTTGAAGCAAAAAAGCACAGAGTCTGTGATACCAGGCACGTGGTGCTTTCTTAAGTCCATAAAGTGATTTTTGAAGTTTACAGACATAAGTTGGGAAATTAGGATCCGTATATCCTGGAGGTTGTTTCATGTAGACTTCTTCTTCAATATTATCATCCAAAAACGCGTTCTGAACATCGAGTTGATGAATAGACCAATTATGAGACAAGGCCAAAGTGAGAATGATACGAATAGTGCATGGTTTCACCACATGACTATAATTTTCACCATAATCAACACCTTCCTGTTGATGATTTCCTTTTGCTGCAAGGCGAGCTTTGAATCGCTCAATTTCACCATTAGTGTTGCGCTTTATACGATACACGCATTTACAACCAACCAGATTCATGGAAGGATGATAAGGTACTAATATCCACGTACCATTTTTGATCAAAGCATTATATTCATTATCATATGCTTGACGCCAGTTAGGGTCAGATTGAGCTTGAAAATAACACGTTGGTTCAAGAAGAGAATCACTGATAAGAGCATACCTGGAAGTATTTGGCTTAAAACTTCCATCTTTAGCTCGAGTAACCATAGGGTGAGACTGAACTACTGGAGCATTGGTAGACTGCGAATTAGTGTTAGTTGGCACTATAGAATTTTCTTGAGACTGAATATTCCCTTGAGTATTAGATGGTGAGGACGAATCTGACAATACATCTGCAGAAGTTGATGCAAACGACACCGGAGTAGACTGAAGAATATTATCTTCAGATGGTTGCTCTTGTTGTAATACATCATGTACCTCTATTCCTTGAGTATTAGTTGGCAATGATGGACTGGAATTAACAGACACTAGAATAGAAGATATGATGTGCAAAGGAGAAGATATCACCTGATCAGTAGAAGTTGATGCTGGAGATGGTTCAACGGATGCCGCGAAAGGAAAGGTGGTCTCATCAAAAACTACGTGCCTGCTAACATATACACGACCAGTTGGTATATGAAGACACTTATAGCCTTTATGTTGTGGACTATAACCAATGAATACGCAAGGAGAAGATAATGGATCCATCTTATGAGCTCTATAAGGACGAAGATGAGGAAAACGAAGACATCCAAACACTCAAAGAGAAGAGTAATCAGGAGGGGAACCAAACAAAATTTCACACGGAGATGCTTTATCAAGAACAAATGAAGGTACCCTATTCATTAGATAACATGCAGTAAAAAACGCATCATACCAATAAGAAGTTGGTACAGAGGCCGTAGACAATAATGTTTGTCCAGTTTCACGAATGTGGCGATGCCTACGTTCAACTAATCCATTTTTCTCAGAGGTGTGCGGACAAGAGAATCGATGAAAGATCCCACTTTGTTGAAGATAGGGTGTAAGCTTACGATATTCAAGAGCATTGTCAGATTGAAAAATCTTTATCTTTCGATTAAATAGATTCTCAACATGTTTTTGAAAAACAAGAAATATAGAGTAGACATCTGATTTATGAGTAAAAGGAAACATCCATGTAAAATGAGAATAAGCATCAATAAAAATAATGTAATATCGATAGCCATCATTATATTCAATATGAGAAGGACCCCAAACATCCGAGACAATCAAATCAAGAGGATTCAAATAAATAGTATTACTAGAAGAAAAAAACAACTTATGACTTCGATGTTCATGACAAGAAGAATAAAAACTTAGTTTTCTACTAGAAACGGGAAGAGAAAATTTAGAAATAACATGACGCATAGTTCACATCATAGGATGTCCTAATCTAGAATGCCAGTTTTGTAAGCTAGCACGTTCACCAACAAGACTTGTCGTAGAAGTGTTTGAACCACCAAGAACATAGAGACCACCAACCCTATTTCCATGCAGAAGAACCTTCCCCGTGCATCGATCCTTCATAATACAAAATTCAGGGTGAAACTCAAATAATACATCATTATCAGTAGTAAGCCGAGAGACTGATAATAAATTATGGGAGATTTGAGGAGCAAATAGAGTATTGTTGAGATATAACTTACATCCAGGAGTACCTAGTATTGAGGAACCAACATGAGTAATCGGAATGGAAGAACCGTTACCCATCTTTATTTCATCCGGACCTTTGTATTCTGAATAAGGGTGCAATCTAGCTAGATCATTCGTGGTATGATCGGTAGCACCTCTATCAGGGACCCACGGAGCAAAAGAGGAGGATCCTTATGTTTCAGCAGCATAAGCACGAGGAGCAGGTGACTATGGTGGCTGATTATGTCGAGGAGGCTGTGGCTTGAAATTACGATCAAAACGCTTCCAGCACATATGAGAGAGATGTCCAGGTTTGTCACATAACTGACAAACAGTACTCTGTCGAGCACCAGCAGTAGAAGTGCCAGTATTAGGGCGTGGTAGAAGACCAGTATTCTGAGAAGAAAAATTCCGAGAAGCAGCAACAGCAACAGGTGTAGAATTCAGCATCTTTGTTTGTTGTTCAACACGTAGTTCAAAAGTGAGAAGGTATGTGATGAAATCTTCAAGTTTCATAGTTCACATGGAGGTGGTGAGAGAAGTGACTATAGCATCATAAGAGGAGTCCAATCCAGCAAGAATACAGTGACGTAATTCAGTGTTAGTCACAGTAGTATCAGCAGCATCAAGGTTGTCAACAAGATCACGAGATCGATCAATATAGGCTCTCATAGAAAGAGACCCTTTCTTCAGTGTAGGAAGCTCACATTGAAGATGGTGGATGTGTGCATCAGATTTAGAAGAAAATATAGATTCCAGGGAGGTCCAAACTGCACGAGATGTGGTAAGACGATGAACTTGTCGTAGTACATCAGGGGTCATAGAAGAGAAGATCCATCCTAGAAGAATGCGATCTTGTTTCAGCCAAGGAGCATATTCAGGGTTAGGGTTTTGGGAGTTTTCAAGAGTTGCAGGTGGACAGGGTTTGTCGCCATTAACATAGCCATCAAGTTCATATCCATGAAAATAGGGTAAAAACTGAGCACGCCAAAGGGAATAATTGGTTTCATCGAGTTTAACAGTGATGATATGATGAGGTTGTGAAAAGACAGAGGAAACCATCATAGATTGAGAAGATTGAAGAAGTGTTGAAATTGTAGAAACAGTAGAGGCAGCGGAAGACATGAAGATCACAACCAGGATGATACTAAGTTGAGGTATAGGTTTAGCTTAAATAACAGACTAGGGTTAGAAGAGAAGATAAACAAAGGTTTGATTGAATTATTGATTCTTAATTGAATGAATTACAATATACAAGAGTGCTATATATTTATATATGTACGATTTCTAAAGATACGTGCAACACAAGTATACTAAGTTTCCTAAGTTACAAAGACTTCTATGTATAGCAGAGTTCTAGAAATATAGTTCTAGAACTTTCCTTAAGTTATTACGTTGTTCCAATAAATACATATCAACAATATTGTTGTTTGACTAGTAAATTATCCCAACCCCATAAGATCCATCCTCTTCATCATAAGATGCATCAGAAAATATCGTGCTTTATTTCTACCTCCTTGTTTTGATGTCCATCACATTTGCTTTTTATTCTTTTAGACACTGTTATTTGATAGTGTCTCTTCCACTCTTCTAAAAAAATTAGGATTCATTTTATACACTGCATAGAGTCTGGCTTAGCTTTATTAAAGTTGACCTCATTTTTGTGATTCCAAATCTTCCAGCATATGACACTGAATATTTCTTTTCATAACTCAGATGAGAACCAAGATCTAACCCAAGTAAAAAGTTATCTATTTTAACTTGACATTTGAATACAATATCAAAGAAACAACTCTCGTGAAGTTGGAGGAAGTAAATAAAAAAGGAGATGTTTCTATCTGATTAGTATTACACAACAGACAAAAGGGTTCTACATGCTTTAGAACTGCATTGCTCTTAAGGTAACACATCAATTACCATTTTCCAGGTAAACAAAGTAACTCTAGGAATTGTTTTCAAATGCCAAGTAATTTTCCAAATTAATCCATATTGTTATGATGCTCATGCAAAAGATTCATATATGTTGATCTAATAGAAAATTCAATTTCCTTTGTACCTAGTCATCTCAGTCTATCCCGATTGTGTGAGTTTATGTAGATATTCTTTATTCCGGAAGCTATATTTGTAGGGAACACGAAATCAATTAAGCCCATATTCCAATTACCATATACTACCTCCATTTTTTTTAAAAGATATTTTCATTTGACCTATTTTTAGGCTAAAATAAACTCTTTTTAAGAAATGGGGGGAGTATATCAATAAGATCAGAGACATAAACTAAATCGTCATACTGCTAATTACTCTATGCACCTGTTTTAGGTATCCAATTATCTTTTGAAATTTGGAAGTTTATCCCCATTGCCAACTTCCCATATACTGTTAGTTTTAATAACTTCTAAACGTTTCCTAATACTCGTCGAGATCTAAGAGGCATTATACTAATTGCTCTTATAGAAAATATGCTTTCCCAAAAGAAACCTAACTCAAAGATCATTTGGGTTATTCAATAATCCCCATGCCAATTTACTCAACAAAAACATATCCATTTTATGAGGATTACGGATCCCCATGCCCCCACAAGGTTTAGGCGTACAGACACTACACCAAGCTTTCGGGTAATATGCCTTTTTAGGGTTATTCTTCTTCCACCAGAAATTCCTTTGGATTTTATCAAATTTATCGAACACAGTTGATGAGAATTTAAAACACTGCGTCTGATAACAGGGGTACGCAGATACAATTGAATTAATTAAAACTGTGCGGTCAACTTGAGATAAGAGTTTGGATTTCCATCCATGTAGAGTCTTATAAGCTTTCTCAAGTAAAGGTTCAAAATTTGAAGACTTTTTTTCTATTAAAAAACAAAGAGGTTTCCAAGTATTTTTCAATTTTGGAAATTCTTTGAACTCTCAACATCTTAGCTAATATCTTCATGTGTTTATTGTGCACTTTTTTATTAAAAAACACTCCTGATTTGTGATAGTTTATATTCTGACCAGAAGATATACTGAAAATGTCTAAGATATTCATCGGGTTTCTAACTTCAGAGATATCCACTTTACAGAAAATAAAGCAATCATCTGCAAATAATATATGAGATTTAACAATTCATGTTAAGCTGCATACCCGAGAAGGTTTTGTTTTGTTCATCATGATAGAACATTCTAGACAACCCCTCCAGAACTGTTATAAACAAGTATGGAGATAATGTGTCTCCTTGTAGGAGATCCCTAGATGCGTTAAAAGGAACACCTGGTATCCCATTATGTAAGACCTTGGATCTAACAATTGAATTGATATACACTCAAATATCAAATCACACCATTTTTCACTAAACCAAATATTTTTAAACATGTGCACGATGAACTTCTATTACATTTTATCAAAAGCTTTTGATAAATTTAATTTTAGAGCTGAAAAACCCTTCGTGGATTTGGTGGATTTGGTCGTATTCATGGAATGTAGCATTTCATGAGCAATAGCAATATTATCCACTATTTGCCTCTTCGATATAAAAGTTGACTGATTCAGGGCTATAAACTTATCCAACACAGACTAGTAGCTAATGTTGTAGAAATCAATTTATATAAAGCATTACTGAGACTCATTGGCCTAAAATCAACAAGAGTTTTTATTTTAATAGGAAAGGAAAACAATATTGATATTGTAGTTACCTAAAATCGGTGAGAGGCTAGAGTGGGATTTTAGGGTTTCTGAAAATGAGTTACGGGAGGTTGAGCACGAACAGTCTTCGCCTAAACCACGCACAGTGGCCATTCAAATGATGCTTCAGTCACAAGGATGGAGGCTCAGGTCCAGTCTTAGGGAGGGAAGAAGATGAAGAGAGATCAGAGAATTCTAGGGTTTAAAGAAGAATTGTTCTGAGAGGTTATGAGAAACATAATCGTAGCTTGAAAAAATAGAGGAATTATTTATAGCTGAATTGTCTAATCTCAGTCGGTGAAGATAAGGATTGATTTCCATGTCGTGCGGAGTAATTCTCCCATCTCTTCAGGAATAGATAGAGATAAACTAGGTTGAGTTTATCTCATTATTCTACCGCATTTACTCTCTTCTGCAGTGAGAAATAAACTGGGTATTTCTTACACGTGCGGTAGACCGCCAGACCAAAATCCTAATTGTTATCCCCCCATTTGTGTGAAGCTGAGTCAGCTTTTGTGATTATATGTAGAGAGAGAGAAATATCCTCTTTAGCCGAGTTGACCAAGATAGAGAGATATTCTCCTATCTGTAAAAATGACTAGGATGAGTCACGTGAAAAGGAATGAGATGCCTCAGAATTCGTGTGGAAAGTCTGAAAAGGATACTCGATTCCTACGTGAGGCTCGTGCCTATCATGGGGAATATTCAGCCTTGTCTGAGATTTCCCGAGAGATTTGAATCTCTCTGAGAGTTTGTGGAGAGTGATATGTGTTTAAAACACATAATTTACTATGTAGTAGTTATGCTTTTTTTGCTATTTTTTCTAGTGAATTTTGTATTTTACGTTTGTTTTGAGTGTTTTAGGTATTTTGGAGTCGCACGGAGGAAAAGAAGAAGAAATCACCCAATTTGTGCGAAATGGGCAATATTGTCATTTCATAGGCGAACACTATCTGGAGTCCATTCAGTGTTAAGGGGAAACTCTACTTGAAGGAGTACTAAAGACAGGCCAGCTGAGGTATTGACGCTGTTTCGATGAAAGATGGAATCGCAGAGAAGATGGTGATGAACCTGCTGTTGAACCGAAGATGGTGATTTTCATGGGTCGGTGGTGCTGTTGAAGGTGATTTAGGGTTTGAGAAGATATTGCAGATGGAAATTGATTGAACTGAAGAAGGAATCGAAGCTGAAATTGAAATGGGTTTTCTCGATTTAGAGTCAACAGTGAAGAATTGGAGATGATTCCATCAAACTCAGTGGATGGAACAGATGGAGATTGTTTCCTAGCGTTTGATATTCATTGGTTTGTATCAGAAACTGCAGTTGTGGGTGTTGACGATCAGGGTTGGTGTTGTTGCAGTACAGGAATGGAGGAAAAATTATGCTGATATGGGTTACAATGGTGGAGATCGTGCTGCAATGAATCAAGAACAGGAAATTGGGAGATGAAGGTGGTACTGTGTTGCAAACGTTGAATGAATAGATGTATGTTAGGATTGTTACAGGATGTGAAAAAAAATTGCCTGAAACAATAGCCGGAATATCACCAGAAACAGGGGAGGCTCTGCTGAAATCATTTCTCGGCTGAGTCAACTCAATACCGGCCGATGTGACGATTCAACCAAGCCAGTAAGACCATTCAGCCAAGTCAAGTCATCTGATTCGTGTCTGACTCAGTGGATGACTCTCTTTTTCCTTGACTCCCTTGACTACCAACGACCGTTAGTTTGACCGTTCATTAACGGTATCAGACGGTATATTCCTCCAGTGACCGGAAGTTATATTCAGGTGTCCGGCGGTGACTTTCAGGTCGGATTCCGGTGATCCCGAGAACTCTTCGGGCGACTCAACTAGTGAAGAATTTTCTAGACTCATGGGTTTGAAGAATTGGGCTTGAAATTGAAAAGAGAAGATGGAAGATTTGAGAAAGACTTTGATTTGGAAATTGAGCTACAAAGGGAAAGGGATTCTATTCCTAAGAGGATTTCTAGGAAATTGAAGCCTATAAATAGAGAAGTTCTCTACACACACTTTTGCACACCTTTTACACACACAACACTTCTCTTTTCTTTATTCTTTGTGTGAACTCCTTAGCATGAGTAGCTAATTTTATTGATTGAGGATGAATTCCTAGTTCTTAACATGTTTTGAGTTTTGTTTTAAATCTACTTTGAAGTTTTCACATGATTATCGTTTGTTTTTACTAATAGGAATGTTTATACATTCATGGTTGATTGATAGGTCGTTTAGGATGCGTACTAAATTGATTTGTTAATTAATCTAAAGCTAGTGAAAGTTAGGGGATAAGTAATCGTTTCTTGACTCTTTACACAAGTGGAAAACACGATACCTTGCGGAGGGATTCCGTGAAGCAATTGTGTGTGGAAACAACGTTAACAAGTAGACCTTGAGCTAAGAGTCTAACTACTAATATCAACCTAATAAATTCATAAATATTAATGCGTTTAACTAAATTACATCTTCGGTGAGCTACTACTAGGTGGTTTAGTGAATAGAATCCGGTAGTCGAAAACTTCCGTATCCGATGATACTATGGATTTAGGGGTTTAGCACTGAGCTAGATGCTTTACCTACGGTTGGTGATAATCTATGACTAATAAAAAGTGGAAAAGAACATAACTTGAATCATTGTTTTGCAACGAAGAAGGATTCCTTGATCTTGTCTCTCTTATTGATTTCAACTTAAAGTTTTAATTGATTTATTTACTTTCTTTTGTTTTTTAAAATCTAAAACCAATCCCCCCTTTTTGTGACAACTAAACAACTAAAACCTCTTGCTCCTCGTGGGAACGAACTTGACTACACTATATTACTTGTTAATTAGGTGGAAAAATATTAATTAATTTGTTGTGGTTACGACACGCATCAAATTTTGGCGTCGCTGCCGGGGAGCAGCGGAGCAGCTTTAGTTGTTTTTATTTTCGTTTTATTTTTGTTTTTAACTTTGTTTTCTAGAATTTTTATTTCAGGTACCAGTTTTCCATGTACGGTGGACAAGAGCAAGAATGTTACAACAATCAATACGTTTTTCAACCTCAACATTATGGAAATTTCCATCCATCCTTAGATACAAACTTTATGGATATTCTCATACATATCAACAACCTTATGACGGGTATGTAAGTGACCTATCACTAGGAGGGGAGGATAGTTATGCTTCTAAATTTATGCGTGATCTCCTCGGTGTAAGGCAACCTAGTTTGAGGGAACTTGAGAGAAGGTTTTATCAATTGATCGATGAAGGCCTAGCATCGGATGAAGAAATTCTTGAATCCAAAAGAACTTTAAGAATGGAGCGTGAAAAACGTTATTATATGGGTTACGATGATGATTTTGAACCTTATGAAAATTATTGTAACAAGGATAAAGTTATTCCAACTCCGGATCATAATAACGACCCTTCACCTATTCAAAAGGAGGAGATTGGGTGTGACTTACCTATTGTTATAAACGGTGTAACACCCTCACAAGATCTTACAATTTATACCGATGAAAATCATTTTAGTGAATGGCCCGATTCCGATGATGAGAATGTTGAAGAGATGATGCTAGAGGATGAAACCAAATTCATTGATTTTGTAGAAGACCCAATTGAACTTGCCAATGATTTTAATGATGCCGAGACTTTGGTGAAGGTAGAAAATAACGAAGAATGGTTGCAAGATTTGATAAAGGACCACGATGAAGAGGATTACGTAATACAAGAGTTTTTGCAAGGTTTGTCTAACCCTTTGCATATTGATTCTTCTCCTATACCTCTTCTTGGTTTGAATGTATGTGCTTCGAAAATATCTTTGGATGATTTTGTTTCTCGATATCCACCATTGGAAACACTTGATGCTAATACTATGCAGGTTTTCCAAAAGGAAACCATGGAAGTTCCCAAATTCTATGTTCTTTATACACTTCCGAGTGTCGAAAAGAATAAGTGTGGGGGAAGTTTCTATCGAGCGATAATTTCACTATTGTTTTCTTGTGCTAATATTTGTATGAAGCTATTGTTTGCAAAACAAGTACTATGGGTGGATCCCCAAATTTTCCGATTGTTAGTATATGGGGAGTGAATCTTACAAGAGCCAAGTCGGGTCGTCGACTTTAAAACAAGCGCTTCATGGGAGGAAACCCATAGGTTTTGTATTTCTTATCCTTTTGCTTTTTATTTTATTTTTGTTTCGTTTATTTATTTTTCTTGTTCCATGTCATGTTAGGATTTCCCACCTTAACTTTGCTAGGAGGATTCAATTACATTGAAGACAATGCAAGGTTTAAGTGTGGGGGAGTGGTTAAGCATATTTAGAAGAAAAAAATGCATAAAACCTCCAACTTGTAGAGATTTTAGAGTCACTAGCATACTTCTAGGTATGTTTACATAGAGAATTCTGACCGACATAACTGAACTTGGAAGTGTTAGGGAACTGCGTTCGGATTTCTTGCTTGTTAGAGTGTTAAAAAATGGATTTAATCATGTCGATGATGCAGATTAGGAGCAGGGAGACATGCATTATTAGAGTTGTTGATCAATCATTAGTGGAAACTACCCTATTTATATCATGAGAGGCATCGACCAGAAATTCTTTATAAATAACTAAAGAGCTTTCTTTTGAGTGTGTGTCACCGTACGTTAATTCCGGGTAGAATGGTGAGCTACCCAACCTCCCACCAATGGAAGCACTACTCTTTGATCTCTTGAGTGCTAATTTTTTCAATCATGAGGGTGACGGCTATAGATGAAAGCCTCCTTCTTGTAGTTCGATCTGCAGTTAGCACCATTCTCTCTCTCGACAACAACGGGTCCATAGAAACACCATCATCATCAACAAGGGAGCGACATCAAAATCTACAAGGAAAGTTGAAAAATTTCAAGGTTTACAAGCAACGGAACAAGAAAAGAGTAAATTTCATATCCAAGTAAAGCAACTAGACAATGAGCGGAATTATATATACATGTTGAAGACTTATTTACAAGAGCATAGCAAATAAAAAGGTGAGAATTATTGAAGTTTATGATTTCGAGACGATACAAGTTGTGAAGAATCAAGCGGTAAAGAACTTTTCCCACGGCCATGTTTTGTTTTTATTTTCACTTTGTTTTTTATTTTATTTCGCTTGTCTCTAAAAAAAAGTAAATTGAAAAAAAAAATGAGACAAGAGAAAAATTTATCATTGGTTTTATTTATTTAATAAGCCGTGGGGAAGGAAAAATATATTAAAGAAGTTTCAAGCGACAAGGATTTAAGGTAAAGAGTTACAAATTGTCAAGGATCTATGAAGTTTAAAAGTTTATCATCAATAGTTGAAGCCGAAGCCGAAAACCAAGAAGATGAAGACGAGGAGCGAAGACGTTTCTATTGGATGCCGTGAGAGTGGTGTTACCATAATTGGCAATCGGATATGAAGGTGAGTAAGTAATCTCATCCTCGATAATAGTGGTTGATTTCCTTTCTTAGAGATCGTCAGAAAAATGATTTTTCAAAATGTTAAAAGATGTGGGTTTTTAAAATATTTCGGAAGTTATCATTCCCACCATTCAACGTTTTACAGGATTTCTCTCTTAATTCCTACCTGCACACAAGTGAGAACCATAAAAAGTACGTCTTTTGAGTGCAATTTCATAAAATCCTTTTTGGTGAGGCAGAAGTCGAGGCGAAATGTTTATTGATCGCTTCTCAAACACGCATTCTCTCATTATGGTATGGTTATTTCTCACTCAACATTTAAGAATGAGAACAAGTTCTTTGGTATTTCTAACTTCTTATTACTAGCATGCAGAAACTCTATGTCATCATAACTCTTTGGATGCTTGGGACGCTGGAAAGCTTTGAAATTGGAGTGGATTTTATTTGATTTGCTCGAGGACTAGCAAAGTCTAAGTGTGGGGGAATTTGATATGTGTTTAAAACACCTAATTTACTATGTAGTAGTTATGCTTTCTTTGCTATTTTTTCTTGTGAATTTTATATTTTACGTTGTTTTGAGTGTTTTAGGTATTTTAGAGTCGCACGGAGGAAAAGAAGAAGAAATCACCCAATTTGTGCGAAATGGGAAATACTGTCATTTCATAGGCAAACACTATCTGGAGTCCATTCAGTGTTAAGGGGCAACTCTACTTGAAGGAGTATTAAAGACATGCCAGCTGAGGTTAAGGGGGCTTCCAGATGGGTAACCCTTATCAATGTGATTGGGGTGTACATATCCTACTCTAATATATCACCTAACCCTACATTCTCGAGAGTCTCTCATTCAAATCATTTACCCATCTGAGAAACGAAGAAAAGCAGCGCAGCTGCTGCTGTTACTTCCGATAGAACATATCGAGAAGATATGAAGATATTTAGAGATGGGTTCGATTTGAGAGAGCATTAAGCAAGGTATTGACGATGTTTCGATGAAAGATGGAATTGCAGAGAAGATGGTGATGAACCTGTTGTTGAACCAAAGATGGTGATTTTCATGGGTTGGTGGTGCTGTTGAAGGTGATTTAGGGTTTGAGAAGATATTACAGATGGAAATTGATTGATCTGAAGAAGGAATCGAAGCTGAAATTTAAATGGGTTTTCTCGATTTAGAGTCAACAGTGAAGAATTGGAGTTGATGCCATCAAACTCAGTAGATGGAAAAGATAGAGATTGTTTCCTGGCGTTTGATATTCATGGGTTTGTATCAGAAACTGCAGTTGTGGGTCTTGTTGCAGTACAGGAATGGAGGAAGAATTGTGTTGATATGGGTTACAATGGTGGAAATCGTGCTGCAGTGAATCAAGAACAGGAAATTGGGAGATGAAGGTGGTACTGTATTGCAAACGTTGAATGAATAGATGTATGTTAGGATTGTTACAGGATGTGAAGAAAAATTTCCTGAAACAATGGCTGGAATATCACCAGAAACAGGGGAGGCTCTGCTGAAATCATTTATCGGATGAGTCAACTCAATACCGGTCGATGAGCCGATTCAACCAATCCAGTAAGACCATTCATCCAAGTCAAGTCATCTGATTCGTTGTTGACTCAGTGGCTGACTCTCTCTTTCCTTGACTCCCTTGACTACGAACGACCGTTAGTTTGACCGTTCATTAATGGTATCAGACGGTATATTCCTCCATTGACCGGAAGTGATATTCAGGTGGCCGGCGGTGACTTTCAGGTCGGATTCCGGTGATCCCGAGAACTCTTCAGGCGACTCAACTAGTGAAGAATTTTCTAGACTCATGAGTTTGAAGAATTGGGCTTGAATTTGAAAAGAGAAGATGGAAGATTTGCGAAAGACTTTGATTTGGAAATTGAGCTACAAAGGGAAAGGGATTCTATTCCTAAGAGGATTGCTAGGAAATTGAAGCCTGTAAATAGAGAAATTCTCTACACACACTTTTGCACACCTTTTACACACACAACATTTCTCTTTTATTTATTCTTTGTGTGAACTCCTTAGCATGAGTAGCTAATTTTAATGATTGAGGATGAATTCCTAGTGCTTAACATGTTTTGAGTTTTGTTTTAAATCTACTTTAAAGTTTTCACATGATTATCGGTTGTTTTTACTAATAGGAATGTTTATACATTCATGGTTGATTGATAGGTCGTTTAGGATGCATACTAAATTGATTTGTTAATTAATCTAAAGCTATTGAAAGTTAGGGGATAAGTAATCATTTCTTGACTCTTTACACAAGTGGCAAACACGAGACCTTGCGGAGGGATTCCGTGGAGCAATTGTGTGTGGAAACAACGTTAGCAAGTAGACCTTGAGCTAAGAGTCTAACTACTAATATCAACCTAATAAATTCATAAATCTTAATGCATTTAACTAAATTACATCTTGAGTGAGCTACTACTAGGTGGTTTGGTGAATAGAATCCGGTAGTCGAGAACTTCCGTATCCGATGATACTAGGGATTTAGGGGTTTAGCACTGAGCTAGCTGCTTTACCTACGGTTGGTGATAATTTGTAACTAATAAAAAGTGGAAAAGAACATAACTTGAATCATTGTTTTGCAAAGAAGAAGGATTCCTTGGTCTTGTCTTTCTTATTGATTTCAACTTAAATTTTTAATTGCTTTATTTACTTTCTTTTGTTTTTAAAATCTAAAACCAATCCCCTCTTTTTGTGACAACTAAACAACTAAAACCTCTTGCTCCTCGTGGGAACGAACTTGACTACACTATATTACTTGTTAATTAGGTGGAAAAATATTAATTAATTTGTTGTGGTTACGGCACGCATCAGAGAGATGTGAATCTCTATGGGATTTCGAGAAGAGATGTGAATCTCTCCGAGATTTTGAAGAGAGATTTGAATCTCTCCGAGATTTTGCAGAGATATGTGAATATCTCTATGATTTTGAAGAGATATTTGAATCTCTCCGAGATTTTGCAGAGAGATATGAATCTTTCCGAGATTTTGTAGATATATGTGAATCTCTCCGAGATTTTGCAGAGAGATGTGAATCTCTCCGAGGTTTTGAAGAGAAATTTGAATCTATCCGAGATTTTAAGGACGGATCAAAATCTCTAGTCGAAGATTTTCTTAACGGATCCAAATCTCTTTGTGGTCAGCTGGAACTCATCTTGCAGAGAGAGAAAATCCTTTTTACCCCCGATTAATGTTTATGTGAGACTTTAGCTCACTTTTCTTTGACCAGCGTATCCTGCAGATATGTGCTAGGAATCAACTGTGTGTCCATATGATGGGTCCGACAAGACCAGTGTATCTCGAAAGGATGTTCTAGGAGTCAGTCGAAAGGGCTCAAAGGCAGAATAACCAGCGTATCTCGCGGGGATGTCCTAGGAATTATTCGGAAACCTTGGTAAGTCGATTCAGAGCCTATAGAAGACATAACCAGTGTATTTCGCGATGATGCACTAGGAATCAGTCATTGATATCAAATAGGGTGAGTCGTGCTTACAGGAGATATGCATATCTCTGCTCTGGGTCATAAGTCCGTCGGGGATGTTTTTACACATCTACATAGCCTACATGACCAACAGTATCTCGTCGAGGATGTATACTAGGAATCATGGCATCACAATCAGCTGCGTCTCGCGAAGACATGTTGGAATTATGGTTGTTCTGGTTCATAAATTTGTCGGGGACGTTTTACGCTCTATATAACCTACGTGACCAGCAATATCCCGCGGGGACGTATACTAGAAATCATGGATATGAGTGTCTTGAACACCAATGGCTTAATCTCTCCCGTGAGAGTTAAACTATGTCTATGGTCTTGAAATGACACTTTTGCTCCTTATCCAGATTTCACCATCTACATTAAGTCCCATACTCAGAGTAGAACCTTGTTGTTCTATGATGAGTATATAGATGGTTACGAATCATTCAGGCGCGAAATTTCAATCCACTTTCGGAGTCCCCGAATTGATGCTTAGTATTTGCTTGCTCTAGACTTCGAATCAACTTCTGGACTTGGGATCTTTCTGGGATTTTGCGTTAGGATACGTTACTATTGTGACAATTAAGCCTTGATGAAGTAAAATCTCCATTTTGAGAGACTAGACTTGTGAATTAGGGTTTACTTGGACAAAACCCTAATTTCTTCTCTTTGTGCATCCTTGAGCTTCCGAGTTTGTGCAAGTGAGTATTTGAGGGAGAGAAGGATTTGAGCGGCTTCTTGGATGTCCATGAGGTTGAAATAGTCCTTTGATAATAAATTGGCACTTAATTTTGAAGTTACGGTGTCCCTCTCCCATGTAAATTCTCAATTCAAGCTTGTACTGCACCTAAACCCCAATTTCTTTTTTTGTTCGAGTCTGACTCCTTCAGACACTCTGGAGATGCTTGAAGAGGCTTGGTAGGTGTGCATATGTCCTGAGGGGTTACCACCTTGTATGGTGAGAGCTCGTTCAATCCCTTATACTAATCAGACACCCCTTTTCCGAGAGAAAATGCCTATATTTGAAACCAAGGGTATTTTCATCAAAAACCCATATGAACTTGATTTTATTTGGCATGGGAGAGACCATGAGATTCCCTAGGCATGATCACGACAGGAACGTGTGTGGTCCTGCTTTTGGATATTATGAACTCGAACTTCCCTGTTGTAGATTGGGCAAAATGATTTGCTGGTTTTTAAGGGAAATAAGAAGACGACCGTGCGGAGGAGACTTCTCGAACTGAGAAAACTGCTTAACCTCACACAAATGCACTGCATAAAGGGAGTGCTTGGATTCGAGAGATCAATCTGTAATTCTCCGGCCTAAACCAAAACAATGGTCGTTCTAGAGTCAATTCTGTCACAAGAGAGGATAGGTCGATCTGTAGGAGGGAAGCTGAGAAATGTGTGAGATCAATGGTGATCAAGGATTGTGAATGTGTTTAAGGTTTTTGCAAGTTTTCTATAAACTGTTGAGTTCGAATAAGTTCTGGTTGATTGATCGAATTCTTGAGAGTGATTGCTCGGATCAGAACTCTTCTATTGTTTCAACCATGGGTTCAGAGACTTATTTATATTGCAAGAAGTAGTAGACTCATTGATCCCAGCAAGTGTGACGGTTTCTGAAGTCAAAGAGTGGGAAAGTGGGAAATCGTGTTAAAACCAGTTACTCATCGTGCGGAGACTTGGTTGATTGTCCACCCACTACTTCGTTAACTCCTTCAACCGCTTCCACGACTAAGTCACATTCTCATCGTGGGTGAATACACGTGCCGTAGGCCGCCAGACCAAAACCCTAGTTAATATCCCCCATGTGACATGATTGACGTCTCATGATTGTGGAGTCTGCAAGGCAAACGTGTATTTAATTAGTCAGTTGTTGACTTGATGAGACGACGAGTCTTTGTATTTCTAAGTCGAACATGATTTACGAATGTTCTAGGACTCACGAATTGAACATGTCTCTTGAGACAGAGATATAATTTTCGAATAAATGTTGATAGTTAAGGTTGTTAGAGCACTTCTCGGTCGAACTCGCATGCGTTGCTATCTCAAGAATGTTTTTCAATGTTAGTGATCAAAAATATAACTCTTGATTTCTAGTCTACTATAGCTGAGTCTCGGACTAGGATAGAAAGTGTAGTTGAGCTCAAGAACTCCATGGCGATCATCATACAAGATGAAGAACTATTCAAGGAACTGGTGGAACTTCATCGACTAAAAAGGTATGTGGAGACTGGAACTTATCTATCACTCAAAAGTCTATCAACTCTATCTCCTATCTTGAGACAAAAGTCGTTTTGCTATATAGACTCTGATTATACACATTTGCTATTTCGAGCCGAGTTTATCTCGCTTATCTATTTCTCGAAATATGTGTTGGTAATCTTTCGCTTTGGCCAAGTTCATCTTTACCTAGTGACGAAAGTCATGTTATGTTTCAATCACTTTGAAAATGGCTTTGACGAAAAATGGTTTGTGAATAACAACTATATAACGTCCTCTAAGAATGTTTCAATGATTGAAATGAGAGTTTAGATTATATAACCAATGTTGGATATAAGCATTGTGTAGAAAAACATATATGTACAAGTCCTTATTCCTTGAACCAAAGATGCGTACTTTGTTGATCAGGAAAAACCGGAACAAAAGCTGTGAACTCAGTCCGCGAACTGGCGGAGGTTCTCATCCCGAGAATATCTGCTGGAGTTTGTGAACTCCTTCCGGGAACTTAAGTCCGCGTACTTGAGTTGGTTATATTTAAAAACGATTATTTGTGAACTTATATTTATATTAACTAAGGAATGCAAATTGCAAACCGTGGATATAAAGTTCATGAATCGATTCGAGTGAATCAAATCATTTTTGCTTTGATTGTGTCTTGTTTAGTTGTATAAGATTTATACAATTGAACAACTCTCTAACTAGTTCATTTGAGTCATTTGAACTTGTTATGGTGAAGAAGAATATGGTTAATATGAAAGTGCTCATATGGGTAACCATTTGGTTAACTATTGTTGAACCAAAAAATGTACATGTTTGGGTACGGTTACACAAACCTAAAATCGTGCATTTCATTTGTGTGTAACAAGCTAAGTTTTTGATCCAACGGTTGAAAGATATTACCTTGAATCTAATCAGGTTTTTATCTAACGGTGAATATTGAATGCTTTGTTACTAAGCTAACATTGATTGCAAACCCTGATTTGAAATACTATATAAGGGATAACTCTAGCAACTGGGAAAACTAATCCCCAGACCTCCTGTGTGATACTAGTTGTATTAGCTAGAGTCGATTCTCCTTTAACCTTAGGTTTCTTCTCGAGACCCTGTAGGTTAACGACTTGAAGACTTCATTGGGATTGTGAAGCCAGACCGATACTACTTTCTTGTAGTCGTGTGATCTGATCTTGCTGATTCTATCGTGTTGAGTACAATTGTAATGATTGGATTGAGATTGTTATCTCCGATAGGAAAGATATAAAAGTAGTCACAAACATCTTCGTCTCATCGTTTGTGATTCCACAATATCTTCTTTCTCCGCGTCGATCAAGATTATTGTGAGGTGATTGATAATACTAGGCTGTTCTTCGGGAATATAAGTCTGGGTTATCAATTGGTTCCTTTCCACCTTGATTTGTCAAAAGACGGAACAAAAACTTGTAGGTATTTCTGTGGTAGACAAATTTATCTATTATAGTAGACTTTTCTGTGTGATACAATTTTTTTTATTAAAGTCTTCGACTTTGGGTCGTAACAACTCTCAGTTGTGGGTGAGATCAGCTAAGGGAATCAAGTGCGTAGTATCCTGCTGGGATCAGAGACGTAAGGGGCGCAACTGTACCTTGGATCAGTGTGAGATTGATCGGGGTTCAACTACAGTCTAGACCGAAGTTAATTTGTAGTAGGCTAGTGTCTGTAGCGGCTTAATACAGTGTGTGTTCAATTTGGACTAGGTCCCGGGGTTTTTCTACATTTGCGGTTTCCTCGTTAACAAAATTCGGGTGTGTGTGTTATTTATTTTACGCATTATATTTTATTATATAATTGAAATATCACAGGTTGTGCGTTTGAATCAATGAATTATAATATCCAACCTTTGGTTGTTGATTTACATTGATTGATACTTTAACATTGGTCTTTGGTACCGTTCAAGTGATTTCTCTTGTATTCAATTAGACTTGCAGATTTCTATTTGCTTGGGTAAGAATTGAATCGATAAAGAAAGATATAACTCTTTGATATACTTTATTAAGATTGATTCTAGTTTATTCTCTTGAAAGTATATTGAAGTTAGTGCATACAGATTGCTAGTCGAAATATTGGGTGTGGTTGTTGTACCCCCGCTTTTTCAGTTGGTATCAGAGCAGGCAAACATGTTAAAGACATTACAAGTCTGTGTTTGTAGCGATATGACTTTATGGATAGAGGTGCTATCTCTATTAACGTACCACCAATTTTCGATGGCTCTAATTACTTATGGTGGAATTTTTTTATGTGAGCTTTTCTTCAAGCACGTGATTTTCAATCATGGGTACATGTAGTTAATGGCTATGATGCTCCCGTTGTGGCGGTAGGATATGTAAACGTTCCTAAGGACATTTGTGAATACAGTCCTGTCGAGATACTTGCTGCAAAGCAAAACTCTGACGGTTTGAATGCCATCATACATGCCATTACCCAAGATCTTCAGCACCATGCGACTACGTGCACTAGGTCTAGAGATTATTGGGATATCTTAGAAACCGTATTCGAAGGTAATACTAGTGAAACGGAAGGAAGGCTTCAAAACCTTAATTCCGATTGGGAAAACCTTTGTATGGCAGATGAAGATTCATTTGATGAGTTTAATCACAAAGTGTCTGAAATTGTTAATGCATCTTTTGCATTGGGTAAGACTATTCCTGAAAAGGACATTGTGATGAAAATTCTCAGATCACTGCCATCTAGATACGATTCTAAGAAGCATGCCATCGTTGAAGGAAATAACCTTGATTCTCTTTCCATAAACACGTTGGTTGGAAAGCTAAAGATCGTTGATCATGAGCACACATCCAAAATCAGAAAGGATGTTGCTTCCAAAGAACAAAAGAACACTAAATTACTTGAAAAAAGTAAAAGTGTTTATGTCTCTGAGGATGATCTTTCTGAAACTGATTCATCAGATGAAGATCTTGACAAATCAGTATCTATGATCACAAGACAGTTTAGAGATATTCTATTGAAGAGAAGTAAACGGTTTTCAAGAGACAAACCTAAGTCATCAGTTAAACCTCATAATTGTAAACCTCCTAAAAATAGGGACAAAGATGAAACTGATGACGAGGATATGCCTCAGTGCTTTAAGTGTAAAGGTTTTGGTCATTTTGAAAATGAGTGTCCAAATCGGAAGAAATACAGTGGGAACAAAGGTCTTGCTGCAATTCTTGATGAAATGTATGAAAGCTATGATTCTAATGAAGACGAGAAATCAAGCGTTGCACTTCTTGGTGAAAATATTGATTTTGATAATTGTAGCAATACATATATCAATCTTGATATTCTTTCAGAAGAAAACTCAACCAATCTGGAAGAAAAAATTGACCCTTTTCTTGGAAACTCTGTATGTGATGTTTCAGGTTCCACTGTGTGTCTAGCAGCTTGCACATCTCAGATGCCTGATTTATATCCAAGATTGACGTGCTCATATTGTTCTCTAAAGGTTCATGAACCATCAAAGTGTTACAAGTACAAACACCAATTGAGGCATGTCAAAAAACTTCAACGAAGAGAAAATCGATTAGTAAATAAGCTTAAACTTGCTCAGAAGACCGCTGAGGTATGTAGGACTTTATCTTCGTCTAAGAAGTTAGTTTCCAAGGATAAAACAAGATCATTAGAGAAGACAGTATGGTCAAATCGTTTTGATAGACAAAGGCATGTGGATTCCTCTCAAGAGGAAAATGGTGGACAATTTGTTGTTCACCGCAACACAACTTGATTGTGTTAATTGGTAAATCCTATCTCATGTGCCTGATCAAAAGAGACAAGATTGTGTACCTCTCAGGCTTTAAGGAAAGTTTTTTTTCTTATTTTCTTAGTTTTGTGTCTATCAATAAAAGAGGGTTATTCTCGACAATTCTACTCTCTCTAGGGTTCAGAGTTGTGCGTGCATGAACCTGTTAAAAGGTTGCGTAACCCTACATTTATTTTTCCTTCCCTAGAACCTATTTTTATCTCAAGACTACTTGTTGAGTGTAAATTGTGATTTCCTCTCACAAACCCATACGTTTATGGATACTCCAAGCATCATGTCTTCTGATGGAAAAGATGTTAATATGATTGTCAAGCCATAAATCATGAAGGAAAAAGAGAAATCTCTGTTAGCTCTGGCTTTGAAAAGAAAAAGAAGGAATGTGAGGAAGCCTAGAGTTGTTCCTTCAAATTCTCATAAGTTTTCTGATGTTCTTGAAGTGTTGAAGGAGATGCAAAAGTAGATTCAACAAATAAAGTCTTTTGTGTTTAAGACTCGTGAGATTCAGAAGGCCCTGGTTTGACATCAGTCAAGAAGGTTTATTGATATTAACTCCTATCTTCATGAACCTTATGTCTCAATGGCTGTTGACGACAAGGAGTTCGGGGACGATAAAGAATTCTTCAAAGGTCTTAACATCTAGTAAATCTTCTATTTTCTTGTTTTATTTATAAGAATAACTAGAGTTTGGAATAGCCATTATTGTGATTACACATATCTATGTCCAACGTTTTCATCTTCATGTTTTTAGGTTTATTTGTTTAAATTCTAAAAAAAATTGTTTGGAAGATGGTTTTTGCAGTATTAATCTTTATGGTTTTATATATTGCAATTTGTTATGGGATATGTGTGTTTGCATCCGTGAACTGTGATTGTCCCATACCTTGTCAAAAGTTAAGTCTTTCATATGTCGATATGCATGTATTGATAAAAGAATGAATGAACTTTTGACAAATACAAAAGTTAATCCTATCATGTCATTTATTGATGGAAGACAGGTTAAAATCTTTTGTTGACAAGGATTATGTATATTATATGTCATTGTGCGAATAGTCCATTCTTGAGAAAATCGTGAACACTACACGGAAATATTGGAGTTATAGGCTTAATGATGCGCTTTGGGCGTATAGAACGGCGTAGAAAACACCGATTGGTATGTCTCCATATCGGTTGTTTTATGGCAAATCTTGTCATCTTCCGGTTGAACTTGAACACAAGGCATATTGGGAGATAAAGATGTGCAACATGGATTATGACAATGCGGGGAAACAAAGGAAACTACAACTTAACGAGCTAGAGGAGATACGTAATGATGCTTACGAGAGTTATTGTATCTACAAGGAAAAGACGAAACTTTTTCATGAAAAGATGATTTCTCGAAAGAGTTTTATTGTGGGTCAAAAAGTTCTTTTATTTTATTCTCGTCTTAAACTATTTCCTGGTAAGCTAAGGTCCAGATGGATTGGACCGTATGTTGTTACTAATGTTTATTCTCATGGCGCATTTGAAATTTCTAGTCTTAGAGATGGAACAAATTTAAAGGTGAATTGCCATAGATTGAAGCCATATTATGAAAGCATTGCGTATGTGTATATGGATGTGCAATAATTTCATGATTATCTCCCTCTGGAGGAGTAATTAAAAGGATGCCAAGTCGGGCTTAGGACATTAAACTAAGCTAAATGGGAGGCAACCCATCGGTTTTGTATCTCTATCCATTTTTTTTTTAATTTTCTTAGTTTTGCATATCATATCTTGCATTCCCATCTTAGATTTTACAAGTCCTATTTTTATAATGAAAGTTTTGACGAATTCTCGTCAGAAAATTCTGACTGGGCACTTGTTACGAAAATAGATCTCGAGACTTCATACAGAGTCCGATTTGAGTGGTTGACCCCAAATTTTAAAGAGGAAAGACTAACCTTTCTTTTCCAAAAAGAAAATATGAATTCGGAGTCTGTTAAATTGGAACGATAGGCCTGGACATTTGAGTTTTGGAATTTTTCCAGAACTTTTCCAGATTGCATGTCAGTCAGTCCGGAGGCCATAAAAGTCAGACCTTTTATCGAAATTCTGTTCCCTTTTGAAAATTTGTAGAAAAGACGTAGGCCAACAACTTTGGTTTAGGATGTTTTGCCTAGTTCCCTACCCATTGGTACAGATTTAGAGTTTAATTTTCTGTTATGTCAGATTTCAGAATTTTCGGTTTTGAACATTGAGGACAATGTCGAGTTTAAGTGTGGGGGAGCATTTAGTATCATACTATTTGCATTTGCACATAACAAATAATACTCTTTGATTTATTTCATCCTTGAGACTTCATCTTTTGGAGTTAATTTCGAGCTATTTAGGATGACACTCTACACCTTTTTAAGGTTGAAACAGTTCTTACGGCTATAAATTGAGTTTCACAATCCTTAAATATATACGTTCATAATTGAATGCGAAACTAAGTTATGGTAGTCATTTTAAAGATTCATCCTCGCATTTAATTATTACTGGATCACTTTCTTTTTATTTTTGCAGTTATATGTTTCTCTAAAGTGATTTGGTGGGATCTTGATACTGCCATGGATGTTGTAGCAAGGTAATCATTGGTTGAGTTTATAAAAGCCCCATAAGACAATTGTCTTACACTCATAAAGAGTGAGCCGGAAAAAAAAAACATATATAAGGCTCCTCTTCATTTATCGACACTTGGATGGCAATACGTGTGAAACGCTGTCCCTGTCTCCGTCGCCTAAGCAAGCGTGGAACGCATGGTCCAAGGCAACTATAACGTATTTGCTGAAAAGGAACATGCTCTTAGAATATCTAATCATGTATTCGATGAAAATAAAAACCATATCATCATTATATTGCAAGTCAAAAAGACTATTGATGAGGTTCTTGACGCTTAGATAGCAGTATGTGTGAAACGTTGTCCCTGTCTCCGTCGCCTAAGCAAGCGTGGAGTGCAAGATCCAAGGTAACTATCACATACTTGTTGAAAAGAAATTAACATGCGCTTAGAGTATATAATCATGTGGTCAAGTTAAATTGGTGCTTCTCTCAACTATTGCGCTATAAATAAAGATCCTTTGACGACATTCACACAAGTATTTTGGGTAACATCTTTCACTTAAGTCAACATTTGCACACTTCACTTTTCTATTTCTATTATCTTATCTATCCATGTGATTTCAGTATGCGAGTGTTGTGAAAAACGTTGCAACAAGTACAACGACTCTTAATAAAGTTTTGCAATCAGGTTGAATGACATACGTAAGTAATTTCTTATGTGTGCGGATTGGAATATATGTGGGATGTTTGTGGCAAAAGAACATATACAAGCTAATTATTTGGCTTTCTACTTTGTGTCTATCCTTAGTGGTTCTTCCAAGGCGAGATATTGGAGTAGGTTTTGTGGGTATACCTCTTGTAAGCCCTCACGAGACTATAACTCGTCCACTAGGGACACCTAGGGGTTTAAAGGCCTGCTATTCATGCTATGAGTAACCGTATCCTCACGACATGGAGTTGTTGTATTTAGGATTAGTTTTATTTAATTTGCTCGAGGACTAGCAAAAGCTAAGTGTGGGGAAATTTGATAAGTGCATAATTCATATGATTTTAGTGTCCATTCCATACTTGTTTCAGCTATTATTCTTGCATGTATTCGTATTATTACTCTTGTTTTCTCTTATTTTCCTCTAATAGGTGAATCATACAAAAAGGAGCTACAAAGTGCTGAAAATAGCTAAGAAGATAAGTATTCCAAGTATCCAAGTTCCCAAGTCCAAGAGAAATGGAAGAAGTGCGACGAAAGGAGCAAAACGCTCAAAATCAAGACTCAGACCAAAGACCGATCTTAACTCATTCAAATTAAGAATTTCTCATCACGATCTTGAAGTAAATTGAAAGATAAAAAATAATGCAAAAAGAATGAGGTCATTCCGAGTTCGGATGAAGAAGTTGTGGCCAAAACAGTTTTTATCAAATACCGAGGACAGTGAAGTCCGCGAACTAGGTTCACGGACTGGGTTCGCTGACTTAATTCCGAAAATTTCTGCTGTATTTTGAAGTTTGCGGACTGGGTTCACGCAGTTAGCAAATAGGAAACGTGTATTTACACTTTGGAAGTCCTAAGGGCACGTTTGGAGTCGTTAGGTCATATTTTTGGGTCGGGTTCCTAAACCAAACTAAATACGTGAAGGCCAAGCAATGTAAACCTATAAAAAGGTATTAGGTTATGTGAAATCGGAGGATATTATTAGGTTACAAAAATTTTAGGGTTTGGAGAGAGGAAACATCATACGGAGCGATTATCAATCGTAACGTTATCTCTTTACTTTTCTCATATGTATATCATGGATGTTTCTACATCTATGAGTATCTAAACACCTATTTATTGAGGATGAATTCTAAGTTTTAAATAAGATTTGAGTTATTATATTAATCTACTTTTAAGTTCTTCATATGATTATCGACTGTTTATACTATTTGAATATTTATGATTGATTGATAGATTGTTTAGGTGGCCAACTAAATTGATTTGTTGATTCAATCTATTGCTAGGATTAAGTTATGAGATAAGTAATCGTCTAATAACTTGTACACAAGTAGAGAACACAAAACCTTACAGAGGGATTCTATGGAGCAATTGTGTGTATAAACAACACTAAAAAGTGGACCTTGATCTAAGAGTCTAACTAGTAGGATCATCCTATAAATTCACAAAAGATAAATCATTCAATTGGATTATACCTTGAGTGATCTACTACTTGGTGTTTCATTGAATAGAATCTGGTAGGCGAGAACTTCCGTATCCAGTGATATAAGGAATTTAAGGGATAACACTGATCTAGCTGTTATTCTACGGTTGGTGATAATCTATGATTAACGACGAGTAGGTAACTATAATAACTCATTGACGGTTTATATACGAAGAAGGATTCCTCGATCATATCTCTCTCTATTGATTACAATACAATTTTATTTGCTTTGGTTATTTATTTTGTTCATAATCTAAAACAACCCCCCCCCCCTCTGTGACACTTTGACAACTAAAACTCACTGCTCTTCGTGGGAACGATCCTTACTTCCATTATATTACCAGTTAATTATGTTGGAATAATATTATTAATTTGATTGCACTTATGACACGCATCAACTAGGTCCCGGAATTTTTCCTCATTTGTGGTTTCCTCGTTAACAAAATTTTGGTGTCTGTGTTATTTCTTTTCCGCATTATATTTTGTTATATAATTGAAATATCACAGGTTGTGCGTTTGAATCAATCAATTAGAATATCCAACCTTTGGTTGTTGATTTACATTGATTGATACTTGAACATTGGTCTTTGGTGCCGTTCAAGTGATTTCTCTTGTATTCAATTGGACTCGCAGATTTCTATTTGCTTGAGTAAGAATTGAATCGATAAAGAGAGATATAACTCTTTGATATACTTTATTAAGATTGAATCTAGTTGATTCTCTTGAAAGTATATTGGATCTAGTCCATACAGATTGCTAATCGAAATATTGGGTGTGGTTGTTGTACCCCCGCTTTTTCAATGGTGAGCAAATATTGCTCATTCGATGAATTGTTGAATATTGATAGTAGAACCAATATTTCCGATCTGAGCAAATGTTGCTAGTATGAATTATTGGTAGCGGGACCAAATGAAATATTAATTTAAAATACTGGCAACTGGACCGAGTATAATTAATTAAAATGTTGATTACGGGATCAACGTAAAATTATTAGTGTTTGAACCTTCTCAGAATTATGCTTTGCAGAGCCTTGGATTCGAAACCCTAATTTCTGATCAATTGATGATTTAATGAAAATCAACCACGAAATGAAGGAGGGACCGGATACATGCGATGATGTAGCGCTCAAAAGCTCGAGTGAGCCAGCACTAAAGTCTCTTGAATACCAGTTGGTGAAAGGATGATTAAATGTTGGTTTAATCATTTATTGAAATAATGCTCGTATGAATCTTAGGTGATAACCTAATTATGATGGAGTGAGGGACCGACCAAGAAGTCATGGAACCGACCCTAGTTGGTCATGGGATCGACTGACGATCGTTTGATGGAATTCCAAGTTGTTTGGAAGAGTTTGAACCTAATATGAACAAATTAGGTAAAATTATGAAAATATGTGGGACTTGCTTCTTGCAAGCCAAAGGGCCAACCCTGGTCTGTCAAGGTAACATGCCCATGTCACCATTGTGTCCATGTCTCAGTCCTGAGAATTTTGATATTTTCTGATGCGCGTTTGAGCAACATTTGAGAAAATACGAAGAAATCAGGGTTTTGCTCAAACTGAGGAACTTCATAGGATGAAGAAAATAATAATAATAATAATAATAATAATAATAATAATAATAAAATAAGGAATTACAAAGTTTGGGACCGATCATGGCTAAGGCATGACCGGCCGGCTAATGAGCCCGGTCCCATGACACCTTTCCTAATTTTATATTATTTTCATGATGTGAAGGAAATATCATGAAATTAAGGAGTTTGTTGAAAAGAAGGAGTTTCCAAGAGATGAAAGAAACAATAATAATAAAATAAGGGATTGCAAGGTGTGGGACCGACCATGGATAGGGCATGGTCGGCCGGCTAGTGGCCCGATCCCGTGACACCTTTCCTAATTTTATATTATTTCCTTGATGTGAAGGAAATATCATGAAACTGAGGAATTTCCTCATACGAAGGAGTTTTGCTCAAATGAAGGAGTTTTCATGAGATCAAGGAAAATAATAAAATAAGATAAAATATGGGAAGAGGCGTGGACCGGCCACCGGGGCATGACCGGCTGGCCGGTGGGCCCAGTCCCCTAGGCGCCTCAATTAATATTTTATTATTATTTTTTCCTATTTTGCATAAGTTCACCGTCCCTTCATATTTTTTTGAATGCTCGTTCGTGCATTCGGGTCCTCGTTAGTGCGTTATTGCTGAGTACACTTGCACCACTTTTTCGGGGCTTATTCGTTAGTGGCTCAGATGCTCGTACGTTGAATACTTATTATTAACCCATGTAATTCTTCTGGGAAAAGTCATGAATTGAAGTAATGAAATATTATGAAGAACGTAGAATATTTTCTAGGGATTCAGTTAATGAATCTAGTGACTAAAAATAATTAATTGATGGCTCTATACTAGCACGTTCTAGGAGCATTAATTATTCGAGAATTAAGAAATATGAGTTAGTTGAAGCGTCATATTTATTACGTATAGTCACGGAAAACTTTGTTGCATCCTGAAGACGTTATCCCTCTATACTAGCAGGCAAGCTGTCTAGGAGCCGTCCAATCATTAAGATTCTATACACATGTGTTTTATATAGTTAGGGAAAACATTGTTACATCCTGAAGACGTTATCGCCCTATACTAGCAGGCAATCTATCTATGAGCATTCCAATCGTTCGATTCTATATAAAAGTGATTACTGAAATTGTTCAGTATTCATGAAATGTATCGTTGCCTCAAATGAGAGACTGCATATTCATGTATGCTCTGAGAAAATATATACTCAGTCATAGGTTCTTGTGGAATGAGTTTTCATACTTTAATGGAAGACATAAGTCTCAATATTCATATGACTACTAGATCAGGAATATGTAAGATTACGATTTTAGCCTTTGCCAAAAATCCACCATCAACACTTGTTTAAGCTAAATTACCTTTAACTTCCTGTGAAATTTCGTCCTTCCGCTTTTTGTTTCAATTCTGTTCTTCTCGATTAAAGAAATTAATATGCATGTGCATAAATCCATTGAGATGAGTGTGTGAGCACTTGGTCGGTCGTTGGTTACTTCAAGGCAGCCTTCTTTGAAACAATAATCAAAACTCTACCATAAGGGAATTTAGGTGAAAATTCCATGGAGCTCGCTTTGGTTGAAAAGTGATGAGAAATAGAGGTGCAGAGAACCTGCCAAGTAAACGGGGAGAGGCTCGGCTCGAAGAAAAATTCAATTTTCATCTATCTTTCCAGAATTAGGGTTATTTCGTCAAAACCCTAATTCTCTTTTAATTTTTCTCTTCCAAAAAATTCTGAGAGAACATATGACTTCCCAATACTCTATAGAAGCATCCTTTCTCGTGTTAGGGGCTTGGATCTTTTACTTTTTGGCGAAATCCCTTTCTTTATCGGACTCTTGAAATTATGGCTATTTTGTCAAAACCTTAATTCTCTTTTCAAATTTCTCTTCAGAAATATTCCGAGGGAATGGTTGACGTCCCACTGGTCTCAGAAAGTGTTTACACGAGTGGGGAAGGTCTTGGCCACGGTTTGGAGGAATTTTTGAAGAAGGAAAAGCCTCGGTTTCCTTATTTGACCCAAATTGCCTTAATTTCCTATTTTTGCTTTAATTCCTTTTCCTTTTGCATCAAGGATTCCTTTTTGAAATAAAATTGAAAAGAGAAATATTTTTACATGTGGTAATGTATAGAAATCGGTCCACCTCCTCCCACAAATTCTACTTGCACTGAAGTTCCTTGTTTGAGCAGAATTCTTATATCTGTTCGAAGTATAACTGGCATTGCAAGAACCGTTTTAGTATACTTAATGTATGAATTTAATTCTTGACTCATGAATTATAATCGTGGCATGAATGCGCTGAACATATTCCTATTTCTTAGATGATAGCTTTGTTCGTCTTTCAAAACTATATTAATCTTCAAATTAATAATGTAGAAGCTAATAGTTAATGATCTTGCGTTTGCTGATATAGATACCCATCCTATTTCTTCACTGAAAAATCCTCGGTAAGTCTTGAAATTTATCTCTCTTTAATAATCTCTGATGCATACTTGTTCGACCATCGAATGAATAGTAGTAGTCATATTTGTCCAAAATTCTCTTTGTTTAGTTGTTTGTCATAAAACTTCAGATTTGAGACACTTAGATAAAATGGATGTAAAATATTCATATGGACTCCAATTTGAGTCCCCTACCCCAACTTTGAAAGAAAAGATGATAGGCTTTCAAATGCAAAAATAATGACTCGATTCCGAGTATGTTTGGCCAATCAAATCCATGTATACTTTTGACTTTATAAATCCCGTGTAAAATTTTAGGAGTTTTTTAGATTTCACTTGTTAGATCACTGCTCGGTCGGACTCGCAACCATTTCTATCTCAAGTTTGTTTGTCAAGTTTAGTTGTTAAAATTATAAGTCTTGGTTTCTAGTTTACTTAGAGCTATGTCTCGGATTAGGATAGAATGCGTAGTTGAGCTTTAGACTTCACGACGTTCATCGATTGGAGACGAAGAACTACTAAAGGGAGATTGTGGATCTTCATCAACAAAAGGTATGTGGAAACTTGAACTCATTTATCACTCAGAAGTCTATTTTTATTATATCTCCTATTGAGACAAAAGTCGTATAGCTATATAGACTTTACTTTATAGACATTTGATATTTCAAGCTGAGTTTAACTCGCTTATATCTTTCTCGTAACATGTGTTGGAAATCTTTTTGCTTTAACTACGTTCATCACTATTCTTGACGAAAGTCAAAAGATGATCATGTGAAATTCACCTGGTAATATCTTACCTGATTTGTGTGAGACGGTCATTTGATGTAGGCTCGGAATGTTTCGTATTGATCATTCGATCACTTGAGAATTGATTTTAAGCGAATAGTTTGTGTGAGAAATCTATTCCCGTCTTCTAAGAATATTTCAATGATTGAAACGGGAGTTAAGAGCTAAAACCCATGTCTGGATACATTACAGTTTGTGTACTTAGTATATGAACTGTTTTGTCGGGATTCAGGACCGGAAGTTTGCATACCCGTTCGCAAATTTATTCAACTGTTTAAGTTAGGGTACTTAAGTTTGCATACTCGTTCGCAGAATGATTTAACTGTTGAAGTACAGGAACCGAGTTTGCGTACCCGTTCGCAAACGGTTTCAACTGAGTTCGGTCTGGAGCTAAAGTTTGCGTACCCGTTTGCAAACTATCGGCTTGTGACCAATGTCCGGAACTTAAGTTTACGTACCCGTTCACGAACTTTAGTGGTTCAAGTTCTTAAATTGGTTATGTATAATTTCATACTCATGAACAAATACATTTATAAATTAAGGAATGCAAACTGTGGCTAAATGTTCATGAACTGATTCTTTCGAATCAATCCAATTTTTTTTCAATTGTGTCTTGTATACTTCTATGAGAATAAAACAATTGAACAACTCTATGCGTAACACAACTAGAATCGTTTGAGTCATTTCATCTAGAAGTGTTAAGATGAACAAGATTAAGAGAAAAGTGTTCATATGGCTAACTTCAGTTAATAGTTATTGAGTCAACTCAAAATACACGTTTAGGTACAGTTAACCATATCTAAATGAAGGTATATTTCATTTGTGTGTAACAAACTAAGTTTCATCTAACGGTGGAAAGATATTAGCTTGTATCTTAAATCAGGTTTCATCTAACAATGAATGTTGTTTGCTTTGTCCCAAAGTAATCAAATCCTGATTTAAAGACTATATAAGGGAGAACTCTATCAACTGGGAAACCTAATACCCACACCTCCTCTATGATACTAGTTGCGGCTAGAGTCGATTCTCCTTTAACCCAGGTTTTTCCTAAAACCATTATAGGTTAACGACTTAAAGACTTTGTTGGGATTCTGAAGCCAGACCCAACTATTTTCTTTGTAGTTGCATGTTCTGATCTTACTTTTTTTTATCGTATTGAGTATTATCTTCTCTAATATTTGCTCGAGATTTATCTCCGATAGGTAAGGTATAAAAAGTAATCACAAAGCTCTTCGTCTCATTCTTTATGATTTGTTCTACTACCATATAATTAAGTTATTATGAGGTGATTGATATTACTAGGCTGTTTTCGGGAATATAAGACTGGTGTATCAATTGGTTCATGTTCACCTTGATTTATCAAAATACGGAACAAAAAATCGAAGGTATTTCGATGGGAGACATATTTATCTATTCAATAGACTTTTCTGTGTGAGACAGATTTGTTTATCAAGTCTTCGACTTTGGGTCGTAGCAACTCTTAGTTGTGGGTGAGATCAGCTAAGGGAATCAAGTGCGTAGAGTCCTGCTGGGATTAATAGGCGTAAGGAACGCGACTGTACCTTAATCAGTGTGAGATTGGTTAGGGAACAACTATATTACAATCCGAAGTTAACTTGTAGTATACTAGAGTCTGTAGCGGCTTAATACAGTATGGTGTTCTAATCTGGACTAGGTCCCGGGGTTTTTCTGCATTTGCGGTTTCCTCGTTAACAAAACTTTTACAGGGGGTTAGTCAATTGAGATTTGTGGAGATGTTGAAAGAATTTTAGAGATTTATAAGAGTTATTCAAAATCTCAAATAATCTCTGTTATTGGATCGTGACCTTTTAAAAGTCTTCATAATTCTCTGTTATTGGATTTGGAATTTGAAATCAATGATTTATGGTTTTGAGACTTGTAGAGACTTTTAATACATAACATGCCATAAATAGCTAAAAAAAGTCTCTCCTAATTAGGTGATATTTTGAGAGACTTTGTTCTTTCTCTTTTCTTTAAGAATTAAATATTAAAAACAATAACCAAATAAGCTACAATTAAATTCATAAAAAATGAAAAAAAAATTGTTGTCTTCCAAAACCCAATAAGCTTACTAGATATTCAAATCCCTTTGGTTCTTCTCGTTTTGATTTTATTGGAAAAATGGTTACAATTTTTATTAGCCATGCACGGACTAATACATTTTCATTGAAATATTCATATATTCATTTTGTGAAATAAATAAATATATTGTTTGTCTCATGTGTGTAAGCTGAAATTCATATATGTTTTATTGTCTCAATGAATCACTATAATTCCTTGAAAGTCATTTAGAGAGTCTCTCAAAATCTCTAAGAGGTTCACCCGAAATCTCTTGCATAAAAAGTCTTTGAATGTCTATACTAATCCCAGTTGACTAACCGCATGTTGGTGTCTGTGTTATTTCTTTTCCGCATTATATTTGTTTATATAACTGAAATATCACAAGTTGTAAGTAAATCCAACCTTTGGTTGTTGATTGAAATTGACTGATACTTGAACATTGGTCTTTGGTACCGTTCAAGTTGTTTCTCATAATAATCAGGCTCGTGGATTTCTCTCTGTTTGATTTGTTGATTACATTGAGGAACAAAGATATAACTCTTGGATATATTTTCCTTGATTGAGTCTGAATGTCTATTTGATTCTCTTGGAATTATACTGGAGTTATTCCATACAGATTGCCGAAATAAAATATTGGGTGTGGTTGTTAGACCCCCGCTTTTTCAATTGGTATCATAGCACACAGACATGTTTAAGACCTCGTAAGTATGCTAAGGGAATCAAGTGCGTAGAGTCCTCCTGGGATTCAAAAGCGTAAGGAACGCGACTGTACCTTAATCAGTGTGAGGTTGGTTAGGGCTCAACTATATTCCAGTCCGAAGTTAACTTGTATTAGGCTAGAATCTGTAGCGGCTTAATATAGTGTGGCGTACAAATCTGGACTGGGTCCCGGGATTTTTATGCATTTGCGGTTTCCTCGTTAACGAAACTTCTGGTGTCTGTGTTATTTATTTTCCGCATTATATTTTGTTATATAATTGAAATATCACAGGTTTGTGCATAGTCCAATCAATTTGGTAATCCAACCTTTGGTTGTTGATATAAATTGATTGACACTTGAACATTGGTCTTTGGTACCGTTCAAGTTGTTTCTCATAATAATCAGGCTCGCGGATTCTTGTCTGTTAGATTTTCCGATTAAATTGAGAAACAAAGATACAACTATTGGATGTATTTCCATTGATTGAGTCTGACTGTCTAGCTGATTCTCTTGGAAATATATTGGAGTTATTCCATACAGATTTCCTAAACGAAATATTGGTTGTGGTTGTTAGACCCCCGCTTTTTCTATTAGTATCAGAGCAGGAAAACACGTTTAAGACCTCAGAAGTTTATGTTTGTAGCAATCTGACTCTATGGACAGTTGTGCTATCTCTGACAAATGCATCACCAGAGACAAAACTTATGTTTCTATAAAATCTATTAAAGAGAAAGACTTGTCTATCTCATATATAGATGAACATTCTGTTCCAACGAAATAGACTAGCATTGATAAGTGTTGCCCTGATTACCTTACTGACAAGTCTGACTCTGAAGTAGAAAGGGAAGCAACCAAAAGGAGTGCAGCGATTCTAAAACTTGTTAGAATCCAGGCTGATGAAATCAATCGGTTGAAACACGAAGTAAATGTGCTTATTGGTATGGTAAATGATCGTGACTCTCAATTAAAGGTTCTTCACGAGGAAAACGCTGTAGTTTGTTCCTCACGAACCTTACTCGAGGAGAAAATCAAAGAGGATGCCTTGGAAATTGAACGTCTTTTGAGTAAACTCTCTATTCAAGGATGTTCTGTAGAGTCCACCATAACAATCGCTTCTAATCTAACTGTAGATTTAGTCTCAGAAGCTAAATCTCAATCCCTTCCTATTGGTAAAGATGTGCTTGTATCTTCCTCTAATCAAGGAATCACCACATCTCACGGAAGGAAGAAATCTCCTAACGATAGTGTTAAATCTGTTCACCCCAATCACTCGAGTGATCGGAAAGTGTGTATTTTTTGTAATTCAAAAGGACATGCTGAACGAAAAAGCAAATCTAGGCTGAATGACAACTATATTGTTCGACTCCAGCACACCTTAGATTTAATTCTCAAAGGTGTAATTGATATTTGTATGTCTAAACCAATTGGTTTTAGTACTCACCTTGTGAATCCTACCAGGAAAATCAGTTCGATTTGTTCTTCGCGTGTAACAATAATCTTAATACAAATCGTCCAAGAAGATTTCAAAAAGGATCTTCTTTGGTTAAAAGGGAGATGTTGTTGTTCTTGATGTGAATAAGGTACATGGAGAAGGAAGCATAAATAGAGATGTAAAATACCACCTAAATTTGATAATTGAAGGATACAAAGATCTCATCAACATGCTATCAAATTCCTCTAGTCATAACTCTTCAGGTAAAAATTCAAACCTTGCTTCATATTTTGATGATCGTAAGTTTTATAATAATTCTTCACATCAAAAGGTTTTCCATCAAAAAATTAGGAAAAAGGAAATTAGTTGTGAACAATATTCATTTGATGAGCGCAAAGCTCATACTTGTGTTAATTAATCACAAGGTTGAAATCTCACTCACAAAAATCCTGGTTGGGTGAGATACGATCAGGTATACGTGATGGCAAAATGTTCTTTGTTTAGTCAAGATAGTTTCTTATCGTTCTTAGCTGGATTATCGTTTGTGAACATCTTTGCATGAGTATTTTTTTGTGTTTTGTTTGGTTTTTGTCTTTGTTGTTCTTCTGATTAGTTTTAACTGGTTAGAACGATACTCTTGTGCTCTAAAATTTTTATGAGAATATAAAATTTATTGAGCAAAGATTTGTGAAAATATTCACTTAGCAAAATTTTCCTTGCAAACAGTTTTTCTTGGTTTGTCGTTTCAATTATCTTAGGGTTTTTGTTTATGGGTCAAAAGTTGGTTTTGTAAGGGTACCCATGTTAAATGTCGCGAACCAACTACAGAAACCTTATAAATTCCATGTGAAGTCGTTTGTATACCTTTTCTATTGAGTTGAGATATCTTACTCTAGTTTTTATTATATCTCAAGAATGTCTTATCCCTCTAGCTCTTGGGATTTCCCATAAGGATTTATTGATAAAGGCATTTATTTTGATTTCGGTTCCAATGGGAAGGAGAAAAGAAACCTTGAAGAAGTTGACGATTTCTTCTCTCAATATCCTGATAATTATTCGGACATTGAGGACAATGATATGATTTCTGCTGAAGTAGTTCTCGATTTTATTAGCCAATTTGAGGAAGCGAAAATTCAACTTGTTGATACGATGAAAAGTCTTGATGTTCTATGAATTGAGTTGAAAAAGGTTAACTCTGACCTTGTTCTCATGAAAATATATATTAAGAATTGTCTCAATGAGAATGTCTTCTCTGAAGTAACAGTTGATGTCGTTAATCACAAGCTCAAAAATCTCAAAACCTGTGAAGGTTCTGGAAGAGCTCTTTGATTTTATTTCATGATCGTTTTGCTGGTTTAGGGATCCTTTTGTTTTTTAGCTTGTTGATTTTTATTTTGTCTAGGAAACTTCTTATGAGATTACACATAGTTATTGCCAACGATTTTCATCTTGTAATGTTCTTAGATTTATTTATTTTGATTTGGAAGATGATTTTGCAGTATTAATCTTTATTGGTTTTATATATTGCAAACAATGTTATGGTATATGTGTGTTTACGTCCGTGAACTATGATTGTCCCATTGTTTGTGGGTGAAAACCGTTTCTGTTGATTTCGGTAATTTCGTGTGAGTGCGGGTGAGAAACGAATCTAAACCCAAAACAATGTATTGCACGGGAGTACTTTTGATTCGAGAGATCAATCTATACAACCCTGGCCGAAACCAATAAATGGCCGTTCCAGGTTTGCTTCGGTCACAAAGTGAAGGAGAAGGGTTGGTCTTAGGAAGGGAAGCGAAGAAAGTGTTGAAGCCAGAATAATTGATTCTGGATGTGTGGGTGTTTTGCGACTTATATCCGAAAGTTGAACCGGCGAGCTGAATGTAAAGCTACCAGGTGATTTCTGGATGTGTATTATTCTCCTGACCAAAAAACTTGTCCTTTGGTGGAAATAGGTGAAACCTATTTATACAAGTCGTAGTGAAACGTACCCTGGCCTCGTAAAAAGTGGAAACGGTTGAGTAATGGAAGAAATTGGTAACGAGTTACGTCTGGAATTGATGTTTCCATAATGAAGAGAACGTTTCACCATTATTTCTTATATTTACTAACTGCCTCACTCTTATGACACTTTATTGTAACGGGCGTATTGCACGCCGCACGCTGTAAACCGCCAGACCAATACCCTGATGAGTATCCATCAGTTTGTGACATGTTTTGATGTCTCGAATGTTTTCGTGGAAAGCGTGTAGCAGGTTTCTATGTGTGGCATGGTGGCATGTCATTGGTCGTGGCATAGCGACGTGCTAGTAGCTGTGGCATGGTAGCATGCCAGTAGCCGTGGCATAGCGACGTGCTAGTAGCTGTGGCATGGTGGCATGCCAGTATCCGTGGCATAGCGACGTGCTAGCAGCTGTGGCATGGTGGCATGCCATTAGCCGTGGCATAGCGACGTGCTAGCAGCTGTGGCATGGTGGCATGCCAGTAGCCGTGGCATAGCGACGTGCTAGCAGCTGTGGCATGGTGGCATGCCAGTAGACTTGGCATAGCGACGTGCTAGCAGCTGTGGCATGGTGGCATGCCAGT